>NW_015388061.1:0-1543 GCF_001527695.2 Protobothrops mucrosquamatus | reverse complement strand
GCTAGATTGATGAAATGTTAGAATATACTTTTTAGAAATTGAAATGTACTTACATTATTACTATAAATATGATAATCATGTTTTAATAGAGAGGAAGAGCTACTGGTGATACCTGCTGAATTGATATAGACTTTGGTGTATTTGAATTACTTAAATGTATAATTTTTTTATTAATGTGGAGGAGATGGATTGTTTATAAGTAGAGTTTGTGGAGTTAGAGATATTAATATTTGTTTACCTATATTTGAATATTAGCCTGGGATTTGGTTTGGGAAGTCCGGGGGGTGGGGTGGGATATATTATAATATTGTGTAATACTTGTGATGTTTTTTTCTTTTTTGGAAAACAATAAAAATTTTATATTGAAAGAAGATCAGTGGAGGAAGCGGAATCCAACAAAAAAAGAATACACATTCTTTTCAAACCCACATAAATCTTGGTCTCGTATAGACATGGCATGGACCAATGAAGAAGTAGGTCAAGACATTGAGACAATAGAAATAACGCCAAACATATGGGCTGATCATAATCCTTTGCAAATAATTTGGAAGGGGAAGAAAAAAGTAAGGAGAAGATGGATAATGAACTCTCACATTTTGAAAGAAAAAGAATTTATAGCAAGGAGTAGAAGGGAAATGGAATTTTTTTTTAAGGAGAATATAAACCAACAATCATCAGTACAAATTATTTGAGACACTGCGAAAGCATAGTTAAGAGGATTAGTAATAGCTTACACAGCAAGAAAAAACAAGGTGAAAAGGCAAACCCAAAACATATTCCAGGAAGAGATTAAAAAATTGGAATCTAAATTACAAAAAGAGCCCCAAGATGAATTGATTAAAATGGAAATGGTTTTGGCTAAACATAAATTAAATATGATAGATCAAGAGGAAAGAACAAAAGAATTGAAAATAGCAAAACAAAATTTCTTTGAACACGAGGGGGCGGGGCCAGCTGTCAGAGGGGGGCGGGGCCAGCTGTCAAGAAGAATGGGTGTGCTGGACGATTCTCCGGAGCATCTGCACCCGTTCCCGACCGCTTGACAGATCCTTAGGGGTCCCTGGTTCCCTGAGGAGCGATCCTTAACGGCGGTTGGGATCAGCGAACTCGGGTGAAGCCTTTGTAAGTTGAGCGGAGGAAGAAGCCGGCCGTAAATGGCGGCCGCGAAGAAATGACAGCTCCAGCTGGCCGAAGCATGGCGGTGGAATAGCTGGATGGAGACGTGACAGCTCCAGTTTAAGGTAACCTGAACAGCGATTTTGACAGCTGAATCAGAAGGGCTCCGGCGTAAGAACGCTCCGGAGGATTCCAAGAGAAATTTGAAGATTTTGGATGCCCATAAGAGGGGAGGAGGGATTTTTCCCTGCTCCTGGAAAAGCGGCGAAAAGAAAGTTTTGGGCTCAACTTGTTTGCCTACATAGCAGAAATATCACGCTGGTTGGACTCAAGGAGAAGAGGAATCTCTTTTTTCCATCTTTGTTTCAAGGAAGGAAAGTTTGACTTTGAAAGGCGAATTGGCTATAAACCAAGAGTGAAAGTGTGG
>NW_015388060.1:251953-254151 GCF_001527695.2 Protobothrops mucrosquamatus | reverse complement strand
AACCTAATTGTTAAACAATACAATATTAATACTAAAAATAATAATAATATCATATAATTAAAACTAACAAAAATTCCACTATAATAAACTATTAATAATAATAATACTCTAAAATTTACTCATAAGCCAAATGGAACTTTTTAGTCCCATATTTGTTCTGAATATAATCTATCCATCTTCTCCAGACCGAAATGTATCTCTCTTGTGAATGATCCTTCAAGTAAGCAGAGATCTCAGCCATTTCTGCTAAATTTGACACTTTAAGCATCCATTCTTCTATAGTAGGCAAGCAATCCTTTTTCCAATATTGCCCAACCAATAACCTTGCAGCTGTTATCAAATTCAACATCAAGTTAATTTCTTTGGTATCACCATCTGTAATAACACCCAGTAGAAATAATTGTGGATTAAATTTTATCTTTTTCTTGAAAATCTTTTGAATGTTCCACCAAATCTTAATCCAAAAAGCTTTTATATCTCTACAAGTCCACCAAATATGGAAATAGGTAGCATCCAAACTACCACATCTCCAACATTTGGGCTGTAAATTAGGATACATACAAGACAACTTTTTAGGATCCAGATGCCATCTATAAAACATTTTATAAAAAGATACAATCACATATTTTAACAAACAAGCTACTGTCCGGATCATAATAATAAGTAAATATCATATTCAACCATTTTTACAATAAGCTTAACTATAGCATATTACAAACAATTAGTAAACAAATACGTTCATCCATTAAATAAACACTACTAATAAAATCTCAAAAAATCCTAACAATCAACAGTAACAGGTAAAAAATCAGTAAATCACAAAAAAATAACCGTATCATCAACATGTTGATTAGAACTCGGTTAAATATCAGTCATCTGTTCTAAAATATTAAATCCTTCAAGTTCTAACGTGTCTCTAACCATTGATAAAAATTTTCCCCAAGTTATAAAATAAATTGAGTCATCTTTTTCTTTCATCTCTAATGTTAGTCTATCCATTTCTGCACACTCTAAAATTTATAATCTGGTCAGATGGTAAATTCTCATTTTTCCAAAACTGGGCAAATACTACCCTTGCAGCTGTTAGAACATGCAATATCAAATAATCATTCTCTTTACCATAATTAGGTCTTAATATTCCTAACAAAAAGGGTCAGTGGGTCTCTCTTGACCCTATTTCACAGGGAGTATGTGGGGAAATGAGGAAGAGGAAAAAGTTAAGATGTCTTGATCTCCCAAACCATAGGCGGGATATGAAAAATAAATACATTTCTGCTTTCAAGGCTTTGGCTTTGGTCTATTATGACAATGGTTGGCAACTAAGAGTCTTGTAGGTGGTAGACCAACGATGACATCTTTTTTTATATGTACAATTTTTTTTTAATTTATAATACAATTAAAACAAAAATGGACAAACGTGACATTCCAGAGTAAATATTCCTAACAGTTTGTTTCTCGTGGTACAAAAACTTAATACATCATCCTTAACCTCTATATAAGCCTCATTCTTATATGCAATACAATTAAATATATACAATTATATGTACAGTTATATATATATTTCAATCCTATCATTAACTTAAGATCCGAGCAGTTCTCCTTAATTCATACCAACGGTAAAATTTGTCCCAGATTTCAAAGTATTCGAGTTCTGTCTTATCCTTCATAACCATTGTAAGCCTGTCCATCTCAGCACATGATAAGATTTTATACAGGATCTCTTCTTCCGTTGGAATTCCCTTATTCCTCCAGTTTTGAGCATAAACCAATCTGGAAGCCGTTAGAATGTGTAGCATCAAATAAAGTACGCCTTTGTCGTACTTCTGCGTGGTTATGCCTAATAGGAAAAGTTCTGGTTTTGACTCTACCACTCGCTCTAGTATTTCTTCCAACCATTCTTTAACCTTGTTCCAAAAATCACGAGCTCGCATGCACTCCCACCACATATGATAGTATGTTCCAATTGTCAAATTACATTTCCAACATTTAGAGGAGACATTGGAACCCATTTTAGCTAATCTTATGGGTGGGAGATGCCATCTATAGAACATTTTGTAGAGGTTTTCTTTGTAAGAGGTGGCCAGAGTAAGCTTCTTGTTTCTTACCCATAATTCTTGCCAGATGTGCAGATCAAAGTTAAGATCAAAATCCCTGCTCCATTTTAACATAGTCACTTTTACTTGTTCCTTGTTCTTAAG
>NW_015388060.1:246044-248532 GCF_001527695.2 Protobothrops mucrosquamatus | reverse complement strand
GAGTTATATTGTAAAATTGTTATAAAATTTTCAATAAAAAAAAAAGAAAAGAAAAAAAAGAAGGGGTCTTTTGGTATGTTTGGATTAGCTTCTGCATATCATAACCCACCCCGTACTTCTGAATAAGTATTCAAACTCCGATGGGATTCTTTAGCTGAACCATTTACTTTTGGACAATTGAAGCTAATTGGCTCGATGACAGACCCATTTCACAGTTTCCTCGTGAATTAAACCGGGTTGCAATTCAGAAAATAATTAGAGAAATAAGCTCTGCAGATGAGCATCTGTGTTTGCTAGGACTGTGCGAGTAAGGCTGGGTTTGTATAACAGGCTTTAATAATAATAATAATAATAAAGTTGGAAGGGACCTTGGAGGTCATCTGGTCCAACCCCCTGCTCAGGCAGGAAACCCTATACCATTTCCGACAAATGGCCGTCCAGTCTCTTCTTAAAAACTTCCAGTGTTGGGGTACTCACAACTTCTGGAGGCAGGTTGTTCTACTCATTAGTTGTTCTAACTGTCAGGAAAGAAAACTGGGCATTTTTTTTCTCCCCACAAGCAGAAAGTGTGAATGTGAACGTCAAGAAAGACATAACAGATATATGTATATATACTGCTCAAAAAAATAAAGGGAACGCAAACTCCTTCAGTTCCATGTTAAAATGTTCCCTTTATTTTTTTGAGCAGTATATATGTACAGTATATATGTATATATCTATGTAGGTCAGTGGTGGCGAACCTATGGCACGGGTGCCAGAGGCGGCACTCAGAGCCCTCTCTGTGGGCACGTGCGCCATCGCCCCAGTCCTAGGCCTTCAGCTGGGTTTTATAAAACCTTTTCGCTTTAGGCCTCCGCCGCCGTGTGCAAAAAAAAAAAAAAGGTTCAATCAGTCAATTTCAACTTCTCGCGGGGAAAAAAAAGATCTTGCAAAGTTGGAATTGATTGATTGAACTTTTTAGTCCCACCCAGTCTGCCGTTACCACCAAAGCCACGCCCACCCAATGGGCCACACCCACCCAATGGGCCACACCCAGCCAATGGGCCAGACCCACCCGGCACTCGACGATGCATAAGTGGGTTTTGGGTTGCAGTTTGGGCACTCGGTCTCTAAAAGGTTCGCCATCACTGATGTAGGTCTTTGGCAGTATATATCTATATATGTATATATAGAGATTAAGAATTATATGTATGATGAGAAACAAATTGTTAGGAATATATACACTGGAATGTTACGTTATGTCCATCTTTGTTTTAACTGTTTTATAAATAAAAAACTTTTTTTTTTTAAAAAAGTACTGTTCGAATGTTTAAGATAGTAGAGGAAACAAATCAGTCCACATTTCTACCCTTTGATATTTTTATTATATTATCTGAGTTTATCTGTGCATAGAATATATATTTCCATTTTATAAGGCACTTAAATCAGGATGTAATTTTAGTTTTATGGATTGAATTTATTATAACATACAACTACCTCAGGCTATATGGGTTACTGTTTGTAAATCTTGCATTTTCCCCAACATTATTTGGTGATTTATCTTGTGTTGACTATGGTTCTTCATATGCCTTTAAGCTGAAATTTAACAGTGATTAATAATAATAATGTGATAGAATATATTTGCCACCAGTTAATGCTATCTTAGAAGCTATAATCTCTATACTATTTTGAAATCCTTGGTTTATTCATCTGTATGATATTCTTTTATTGTTTTTTTATGCTGTTTCCTGTACTTGTTTATGTATTTTCTTTAAAGTGCCCAATAAAACAAACAAAAAAAAAAAGAAAAGAAAGAGTCCTAGTGGACAATCACCTAAATATGAGCCAGCCGTGTGCTGCAGCTGCCAAAAAAGGCCAACACAATGCTAGGCTGCCTTAACAGAGGGATAGAATCAAGATCACGTGAAGTGTTAATACCACTTTACAAGGCCTTGGTAAGGCCACAATTGGAATATTGCATCTGGTTTTGGTCACCACGATGTAAAAAGGATGTTGAGATTCTAGAAAGAGTGCAGAGAAGAGCAACAAAGATGATCAGGGGACTGGAGGCTAAAACATATAAGGAACGGTTGCTGGAATTGGGGATGTCTAGTTTAACGAAAAGAAGGACGAGGGGGGACATGATAGCAGTCTTCCAGTATTTCAGGGGCTGCCCCAAAGAAGAGGGAGTCAAGCTATTCTCCAAAGCGCCTGAAGGCAGGACGAGAAGCAACAGGTGGAAACTAATCTAGGAGAGAAGCAACCTAGAACTAAGGAGAAACTTCCTGAGAGTGAGAACAATTAACCAGCGGAACAACCTGCCTCCAGAAGCGGTGAATGCTCCAACACTGGAAGTTTTTAAGAAGAGACTGGACAGCCATTTGTCTGAAATGGTATAGGGTTTCCTGCCTGAGCAGGGGGTTGGACTAGATGACCTCCAAGGTCCCTTCCAACTTTACTATTATTATTATTATTATTATTATTATTATTATTATTATTATTATTATTA
>NW_015388060.1:240336-243210 GCF_001527695.2 Protobothrops mucrosquamatus | reverse complement strand
GGACCTTGGAGGTCATCGAGTCCAACCCCCTGCTCAGGCAGGAACCCTACACCATTTCAGACAAATGGCTGTCCAGTCTCTTCTTAAAAACTTCCAGTGTTGGAGCATTCACCGCTTCTGGAGGCAGGTTGTTCCACTGGTTAATTGTTCTAACTGTCAGGAAGTTTCTCCTTAGTTCCAGGTTGCTTCTCTCCTTGATTAGTTTCCATCCGTTGCTTCTCGTCCTGCCTTCAGGCGCTTTGGAGAATAGCTTGACTCCCTCTTCTTTGTGGCAGCCCCTGAGATATTGGAACACTGCTATCATGTCCCCCCTCATGGTAAAGTTATGTGCTCCTGGCTACTTTCCTCGCCTGACCAATAACCAGCCAAGACACAATGAAGGCCTTTGGTTTCGTTTATTGCAATAACCGGGGAGAGAAGCTATCAAAGGTTGGTTCTCTCCAAAGTTTCAACCCAAAATATTCCCTTCTTTATACAGCCCTGTCCTGGCTGCCACATCCCTCCTCTTTCCCCGTTGGCTGAGGTACTACGAGGTTACTACTCTTTCCGACCGCCTCCTACCTATTTCCTGCTACATACTAAATCATACATCACATGTACATTAATAATATAAAATATTAGACATATTCAGTTGTTGTTGGTTTTGAGTTCTGGGCCCCTTAGAAAAAATAGGTTCTTTCCTGTTTCTCAATTTAGTTAGGTTTTCCTGGCTAGCCATTTCCTCTTAACAGATTATTATTATTATTATTTTTTATAGCTTGCCTTCTTCCTTTCCCACTTTAAGACCCAGCTAATTTTTGCCTAGGTATTTATCTCACATCCTACCTTTCTGCTATCCTTTCCTGTTTCCCAGCCATTCTAGTTTTGGGCAAGCTTGTTTGTCCAGGCAGTAAATTTCCACTGCAGCAAATTCAATTTTAAATTTCTCTTTCAATATTAAATTTTGAAGACCTTTCCTTTACCTCTATCAGTAAGGTAGATCCACTTGGAGGTGGAGATTTGATGCCTCTTAAGATGTCATGGCTGCCCTATCACCTACAACAGTGGTTCTCAACCTTTTTAATGCCGCGACCCCAACCGGTCGTAAGTCGAGGACTAAACCGATCATAAGTCGAGGACTAAACCGGTCGTAAGTTGAGGACTAAACCGGTCGTACGTTGAGGACTACCCAACCGGTTGTAAGTCGAGGACTTTCCCTGCCCGGGAGCGCTGCGCATGCGTGGTTCCGCCCCCTGCGCCGGCCGAGGCGTAGCTGGCAAGCGGCAGAGATGGAGCAAGCCGACCACCAGCTGGCCCAACCCAAGGGAGGTAAGGCACCCGCCGGAAAAGGGGAAAAAATGGCGGACAAAAAAAAAATGGCGGACAAAAAATGGCGGACAGCCTTGCTTGGCGACCCCCATGAAATGGTCGATTGACCCCAAATGGGGTCCTGACCCACAGGTTGAGAACCACTGACCTACAAGATCATTGGCTGCTGACCACCATAATAGACTGAAGCTTTGGGAAGCAAAACCTACTTATTTTTCATATTCTGCCTTTGGTTTGGGAGGCCAAGATTTCTTGAATCTATGTGCCATGCCACAATGCACAGAGAAAAGCAGAGTTTGCCTTGGAAAGGCCCAACATTACTTTTCTCACTTGCCCCATCTTCCACTGGGCCAGGGGTAGGCAACCTTGGCTCTTTTATGGCTCGTGGACTTCATCTTCCAGAATTCCTGAGCCAGCATGGCTGAGCTTGGAAACCTCCCTTTCCCCTCAGCATGGCTGGCTCAGGAATTCTGGGAGTTGAAGTCCACGACCCATAAAAGAGCCAAGGTTGCCTACCCCTGCACTGGGCGATACACACAAACACAGCCTGAGAGAGGAGCACAGTCCCCACCTACAGAGGCAATGCATACGTAACAAATCTGATCACAGGCAAAATGTACAGACACACTGATTAGAACTTCAAAAGGAAGGAAAAGAAATGCAGACACAAAAAAAGCAGATGCAAAATAACAAGTTCATCGCACGGGGGAACATACAGATGTGGCCAGTGCTGTTAAAGGGCTGGAGAGAATTCCAGACACCATGTTCTGCATGAATTACCTCCCTTGTTTATGCCTTAAGACAGTGATGGTGAACCTTTTAGAGACGGAGTGCCCAAACTGCAACCCAAAACCCATTTATGTATCATCAGGTGCCGGGTGGGCGTGGCCCATTGGGTGGACGTGGCCCATTGGGTGGGCGTGGCCCATTGGCTGGGCGTGGCTGCGGTGGTAACGGCAGACTGGGTGGGACTAAAAAGTTCAATCAATCAATTCCAACTTTGCGAGATCTTTTCTTTTCCTCGCAAGGTTGAAATTGATTGATTGATTGAACCTTTTTTTTAATGCACACGGTGGCGGAGGCCTAAAGCGAAAAGGTTTTATAAAACCCAGCTGAAGGCCTAGGACTGGGGTGACGGCACGTGTGCCCACGGAGAGAGCTCTGAGTGCCACTTGTGGCACGCGTGCTATAGGTTCGCCACCATGGCCTTAAGACGTATTAAATTAAGCGAATATTAAATATTCCTGGTGTAAGTGATACCAGGAAACCATCTATTTGTATCTCGTTATAATTATTGTCACAATGTATTATCCACTGCCAGCTTGCTGGCCCCGTGGCAGCTTCACCGGAGCCCCTTTCGCCAGGCTTTTTTCAGGGTGACCCAGGACGGCCTTCGTGGCTGCTGTAACAATTCTGTGGCACAAGGCCGTGCTATATTTCACCCACCCCTAGTAGTTCCTTACTTTGTATGTTACCACCTTTGACAATCTGGATCTGGAGGTGAGATTGGAATTTGAGCGGTACTGGCTAGCACTGATGATGTTACCTAGTTTGGGTAATGAAAGG
>NW_015388060.1:226672-238598 GCF_001527695.2 Protobothrops mucrosquamatus | reverse complement strand
CTCCTCCTCCTCCTCCTCCTTCTCCTCATCCACCACAACAACAATCCTCCACTTCCTCTTTTCAAGATTTATGATGTTACCTAGTTTGAGTAATGAAATCTATGCTCCTCCACCTCCTCCTTTCAAGATTTATTTATTTTTTATAAATATTTTATTGGATTTTATGCAGGTAGGGAAAGGATAGAGTCGGTATGGGTATGGGAAGGGGTAGGAGTAGGGGATTCGTGATGGGGTAAGGATAGGTACAATAATGGGGTTACCCCCAACAATAATCCCATGCTTTAAACAAGCAAACTACCGTCCGGATATAACTATTGAATAAGCATAGTTTATATAGTACTAAACAGTTATAATAAGTGACGCTAGCAATACTCATAAAACTAAAGATTAACAAATAAATATAGTTCCTCTGACTAGATAACCATAATTCATAAAATACCGACTAATTCTAATTATCACCACTAATACTTAAAATCACTAGTGATAACAATGTCAATAACATAAAAAAATAAAGCTTAGTTAAAACCTATCGTTTATTCTATTTCATTTCACTCCTTTCAAGATTTATGATGTTACCTAGTTTGAGTAATGAAATCTATGCACGAAAACCGCTAAACTCAGAGAGCACCAAGGACCCCACACTCTACTTCCTACTCCTCCTAGGGGACTGGAGGCTAAAACATAAGGAACAGTTGCTGGAATTGGGAATGTCTAGTTTAATGAAGAGAAGGACGAGGGGGGACACGATAGCAGTCTTCCAGGATCCCAGGGGCTGCCACAAAGAAGAGGGAGTCAATCTATTGTCCAAAGCAAAGACCGGACAAGAAGCAACGGATGGAAACTCATCAAGGAGAGAAGCAACCTGGAACTAAGGAGAAACTTCCTGACAGTGAGAATAATTAACCAGTGGAACAGCCTGCCTCCAGAAGCGGTGAATGCTCCAACACTGGAAGTTTTTAAGGAGAGACTGGACAGCCACTTGTCTGAAATGGTATAGGGTTTCCTGCCTGAGCAGGGGGTTGGACTAGATGACCTCCAAGGTCCCTTCCAACTTTATTATTATTATTGATCATCGCACAGTCAGCCAGATGTTCAGTCTGGATTTGGCATTTTTGTCTACCTATCGAGTCCTTCCCAAGGACCTGGGATAGGCAGATGTGGATGTTTGATGATATTACAGATATCATCACAGGATGAAAGCAGTTCCTAGTAAGGCTGCCTTTTGCAATTGACTAATGGCGAATTTGTCAATGCCGATGATGGTGTTCAAGTGGTGCTCCAGTTGTTTTGGGATTGCACCCAAGGTGCCTATTGCTATTGGTACTACCCTTTGCCACAGTCTTTCTATTTGTAGGTCTTTGTAATTATTATTATTATTATTATTATTATTATTATTATTATGATTATTATTATTATTATTATTGTTGTTGTTGTTGTTGTTGTTGTTGTTGTTGTTATTGTTATTGTTATTACCATTTCCAAGGTACTTTCCAACTTTATTATTATTATTATACTATTATTTTTTATATATTATTATTACAGCATTCCTCTAATGAGGGCAAAAAAAGAAAAATATTTGTTAACTCTTCCCTTTTCCTGATCTAGCATTTTTGAAACCACCTTCCCGTGTTAATGACAGTCCCAAGGCTAAATATTGCTTCTTGCAAAAGGTTTCCACAAAGCAAACAGTGAAAAATGGTTCCCAAATGATTGCCCGGAAAACAGCACGATGCTGCCATGTGTTCCGGGAAATATTTGCTTTTTAAAACTCAGTTGTAAATGCTGGTCTTTCTGGGAGCTGTCCTGAGTCCTGATTTGAATCCGTGCCTTGCTAATAGGTTTCTCTCTGGGTATGTAATAAGTCTCCCTTGGGCAGATAGCCTAGTAAACCTTCCTTTTCATTTCTTCTTTTCTGCTTGCATTCCCTACTACGGGTTGCTGAAAAACCTATGGTAGCATTTGACTGGACTGCACAATCCTTGAAAAAAAGCCAAACTGGACTGCAAGGCGATCAAACCGGTCAGTCCTAGAGGAGATCAACCCTGACTGCTCTTTAGAAGGCCAGATCCTGAAGTTGAAACTCAAGTACTTTGGCCACCTAATGAGAAGGAAGGACTCGCTGGAGAAGAGCCTAATGCTGGGAAAGATGGAGGGCAAGAGAAGAAGGGGACGACAGAGAAGGAGGTGGCTGGATGGAGTCACTGAAGCAGGAGGCGTGAGCTTCAATGGACTCCAGAAGATGGAAGAGGACAGGAAGGCCTGGAGGAACGTTGTCCATGGGGTCGCGATGGGTCGGACACGACTTCTCAACTAACAACAACAAATTTAGTTGAGCCCTGCTCTAACTGCTGCTGAATCTTATTGAAAGCCACTGTCAAAAGCAAGACAGGTCATCCTGAACTTACAACCATTCATTTAGTGACCATTCAAAGTTACAACGGCACTGAAAAAAGTGACTTACGACTGATTTTAACACTTACAACCATTGCAGCATTCCCCACAGTCACGTGATCAAAATTCGGGCATTTGTCCATATATTTATGATGGTTGCCATTGGCAATCTTCCCAGCCAGCTTCCAACAAGAAAACATCAACAGGGGAACGCAAACCTGGTGATCAGTTTTGGTCACCATGATGTAAAAAAGATGTTGAGACTCTAGAAAGAGGGCAGAGAAGAGTAACGAAGATGATCAGGGGACTGGAGGTTAAAACATATAAGGAAAGGTTGATGGAATTGGGTATGTCTAGTTTAACGAAGAGAAGGATGAGGGGGGACATGATAGCAGTGTTACAATATCTCAGGGGCTGCCCCAAAGAAGAGGGAGTCAAGCTATTCTCCAAAGCGCCTGAAGGCAGGACAAGAAGCAGCAGATGGAAACTAATCAAGGAGAGAAGCAACCTGGAACTAAGAAGAAATTTCCTGACAGTAAGAACATATTTAAAGCTTATTTTGGGCATGTCATGCAAGGGAATTCACTGGAGAAATCAATTTTGTTGGGAAGAATTAGCAGTCAAAGGAAACCAGGCCTCCAAAGAACATGGTGGCTGGACACCATCAAAGTTGACACTAGCCAGAGCATGGAACAACTCAAAGGATAGCGCAAGATCTGAAAATGTGGAGAGACCTGACCCATATAATTGCCAAGAGTCAGACACAACTGAATGTTTGACACGTGCCTGGCTTAGGAATTCTGCGAGTTGAAGTCCACAAGTCATAAAAGGGCAAACTTTGAAGACCCCTGCTCTAGGACTATCAGTGGACTCGAGAAAAATGAAGATGGGAAAGTGGGGAAATGTGATGCCCAGGTTTTTTAAGGGCTGAGAGGAGGGTGCAACTCATGAGATTATGATCCTAGCACGGAGAACATGTAGGAGAAAGACTATAGCAACCCTGAGTATGTCTGCAGCGGGAAGAGAAAGAAAAGTCCCTTCCTGAGAAAGGCCTGGGACTTCTGGTTCCAGGAGCAGAAACTAGAAGTCCCTGCACCAAGCCCTTTCGGTGAGATCTTGAGCCTAGTTGCACAACATATTAGAGCAACTGAGCAACTTGGCCCTTTGATGACTTGTGGACCAACTCCCAGAATTCCTCAGCTAGCATAGACCACATAAGCCATGAGTCTTCAAACTTAGCCCTTTTATGACTTGTGGACTTCAACTCCCAGAATTCCTCAGCCAGCATGGACTACATAAGCCATGAGTCTTCAAACTTAGCCCTTTTATGACTTGTGGACTTCAACTCCCAGAATTCCTCAGCCAGCATGGACCATATAAGCCAGGGATCTTCAAACTTGGCCCTTTGATGACTTGTAAGACTTCAACTCCCAGAATTCCTCAGCCAGCATGGGGGAACTATGGCCCCTTCATGACTTGTGGACTTCAACTCCCAGAATTCCTGAGCCAGCATGGGGGAACTATGGCCTCTTCATGACTTGTGGACTTCAACTCCCAGAATTCCTCAGCCAGCATGGACCATATAAGCCAGGGGTCTTCAGACTTGGCCCTTTTATGACTCGTGGACTTCAACTCCCAGAATTCCTCAGCCAGCATGGACCATATAAGCCAGGGGTTTTCAAACTTGGCTCTTTGATGACTTGGGGACTTCAACTCCCAGAATTCCTCAGCCAGCATGGGGGAACTATGGCCCCTTCATGGCTTGTGGACTTCAACTCCCAGAATTCCTCAGCCAGCATGGACCATATAAGCCAGGAGTCTTCAAACTTGGCCCTTCAAAGGGCCAAGTTTGAAGACCCCTGCTCCAGACCGTTGACAAGAACAGCCAGCAATAACTTTTAGTGGAACTGAACTCTCTTCAGAAGCCCAAGAAGAGATTCGGGCTACTCTCTAGAAATTCCTTAGGGAGTCTAGGGACTGGCCTATAACAGAAGACTCAAGTGGCAGAGGTATCTGCTAATTATCTGCTAATTTCTGCTGCAATGAAAGAGACATCATCAACCCATTTGAAAAAGTTAAATCACTGCAACACCGGAAGACCTTCTTGTTTAGTTTTCAGGGATCTGGGAAACATTTTTGGTAGAATACACCGCTTTTCTAGCTCTGTTCGTGCAAGTGCTGAGTGAGTTCTCTGTTTTTCATGTTTACTTTGGCTGTTCCTTCATTTCCTGCTTTTGATACAGCCTGCTCGTTAAAGACTATGTTTTCTTCTCCAAACAGAACGCATGTGAGAAGAATGGGCCCGAAGAGAGACGAACGTAACTTTACATAAAAAGATACTAACAAGAGAAAGGAGACTTGGCAACACTGTGAGTGATACCTGGAGATATAGGGGGGTGGGTGGAAAAGTGGAAGCCCTTGATAGTGCTGTGAAAATGTCCTTCAGATACCCAAAAATGCTGAGTTGCTTATAGGAAGGGAAAAAAATCCTATTTCAGAAGAGAAATTAATTGTTTCTTGCTTGGTGGCTGAACATTAGAACTTTAAGACAAAGACCAATTTGTGAATCATACTGAGAGCAAACAAGCAAGATAACCTCCTAGCACGTTACTTAAGGAGCTGTAAAGTCAGAGTAATAATGGAAATTTTGCTAAGGAAAAAGTCAATTTTTTTATTTCTCTTGGGATTTCAAAACTGGTGTGTGGAAATCTGAAATTTTGGTTCCCCCCTTTACGCTTTGAAATGCTCCTGGGGATTTGCACCATTTAACAAAAGGAGCAACGTGTCATCCACCCACAATTTCCATTCTAACAGGGTATAAATAATATTCCCAGGAGTGCTTAAGACTCACTTTAGAGGTAGGCCCGTGGAGGATTCACATCTAAGGTGCAAGAGCTGCTGAAAAGGTAAGCCAAACCATGCATGTTTAAGTGCAAATTTACTGATTTATAACCGGTAGATTAAATCTTGGCATAAAAAAATAATTATGTAGAAAAAGTGAATACTTTACTAAGCGTTGTCCTTGCTAACTGGGCACAGCTCTCCAGAATTTGCAAATCCCATTTAGGAATACCTGGGATTGAATCCAGGGGGAGGGCCTTCTCGGTGGGAGCTCCCACCCTATGGAACGAACTACCCCCAGAGATCAGGGTGATCCCGGATCTCCCTTCCTTCCGCCGCGCCCTCAAGACATGGCTATTTAAGCTGGCAGGACTGGTCTAAGGGGTATTTTTAGTTGGGTTTTAAAACAATTTTTAAAATAACAAAGGCCAAATTAATATTTCCTTTTAATTACGTTTTAATGGTAGTATTTTTGTATTTTTGTATTTGTTTTTATTAGGCTGTTAGCCGCCCTGAGTCCGCAAGGAGAAGGGCGGGGTAAAAATATAATTAATAATAATAATAATAATAATAATAATAATAATAATAATAATAATAATAATAATAATAATAATATCTACCTGGGCCAATTATTTTTAACAGGACAGGTAATTGCAAAGATTCTACTTTATATTCCACTGAATATATTGAAGATTCAATTATGGTTTGAGTTTTGTCTGGACTGTAGCGTAATAAATACACAACTCTGGCCCAAATATCCCAGCTCCACGATTGGAGAAATTCCGCATATACTTTAAATCTTAGGCTGACTGAAATCTCTTAGAAATGCAAACGCAGAAACCTAGCTAGAAATAATTTGGAAAACCACCAGATTCTAATCTTTCTAGGAAGTAATCTCAAGGGATTATAAAACTGTCTCTGAATTTTACAAGGGGTCAAGTCTGGAAAGGGCATGCAAAGGAAGAGTTAGTCATTCCGCAGAAAGTTGTTCTTGCAAATACAGTAATGTGGCATTCTGTGTAATCTTATTTGGTGCTTCTTGGACATAATTAATGCACTTTAATCTGTATGTTGGTTTTAATGCACAGGTTGTTACGTGTGGCAGGGGTAAGGGGAAGGGTCAAGGAAAGCAACAAAGATGATCCGGGGACTGGAGGCTAAAAGATATAAGGAACGGTTGCTGGAATTGGGTATGTCCAATTTAATGAAGAGAAGGACGAGAGGGGGACATGATAGCAGCCTTCCAGTATCTCAGGGGCTGCCCCAAAGAAGAGGGAGTCAAGCTATTCTCCAAAGCCCCTGAAGGCAGGACAAGAAGCAACGGATGGAAACTAATCAAGGAGAGAAGCAACCTGGAACTAAGGAGAAACTTCCTGACAGTCAGAACAATTAATCAGTGGAACAATCTGCCTCTAGAAGTTGTGGATGCTCCAACACTGGAAGTTTTTAAGAAGAGACTGGACAGCCATTTGTCTGAAATGGTATAGGGTTTCCTGCCTGAGCAGGGGATTGGACTAGATGACCTCCAAGGTCCCTTCCAACTTGATGATGATGATGATGTCTGGAGGGAAGCACTTTTTCAGTTAAATACAGGAGCAGAGTGTCATTGTTCTTTCACAGCAAAATGACCAGGGTAGATGCCATATGGGCACAGCCTAGTAATGTTTCGGGGGTGCCCATTGTCATTGTAGGTGTTCTAGTGGCTAAGCGTGTGGGTCATCTCCCTGTGAATAAGGAGGGATTAGGTGGTCTCTGCGATTCAAAGCAATGGACTGCAAACGGAGAGAAAAGCATTGAAAAAAAAGGAGGAAGCATCGTGTGAAATATTTTCTTACTCTCCCTCCCCCTGAAATTGGCAGCTGACTGGCTTTTTCAGTAGTTGAGTCAGACTTCTTTGGAAGAGAATGAGAAAGGGAAAGAAACAAACAATGCAATTTTCTGTTATAAGGAAGGAAAAGCATTTTAAGCAGAAGAGGACATTCTGTTGAACATGCGCAGCCTGTGCATTAAATTCTAGTTAATTGAAAATGGGATTGGTCGACAAATTTACCTGGCAGACATGAGTAAAATTCTTACACCTCTTGATAACGTTGAAAAACAAGCTAGAAATAAAAGAACGAACGTGTAGTGAGACAAATGCAGCATTTTTCACTTAAGAAGTTCAATACATGGGTCTAGGACAGTGGTAGGCAACCTTGGCTCTTTGATGACTGGTGGACTTCAACTCCCAGAATTCCTGAGCCAGCATGGCTCAGCATGGAAACCTCTCCCTTTCCCCTCAGCATGGCTGGCTCAGGAATTCTGGGAGTTGAAGTCCACGAGTCATAAAAGAGCCAAGGTTCCCTACCCCTGGCCTAAGTCCTCCTGTTCTAAGCAGTGAGCCTCCTAGACCAGGGGTAGGCAACCTTGGCTCTTTTATGACTGGTGGACTTCAACTCCCAGAATTCCTGAGCCAGCATGGCTCAGCATGGAAACCTCTCCCTTTCCCCTCAGCATGGCTGGCTCAGGAATTCTGGGATTTGAAGTCCACGAGTCATAAAAGAGCCAAGGTTGCCTATCCCTGGTCTAGGATGAGGAGACATAGGTGAAGTGTAAAAAAAACCTTGGAATTGTGGCTAATCACAAGCTGGGTCTCAACCAGCAGAGTGATATGACTGCAAAGAAGGCAAATTCTTTCATTCTTTCATTCCTTAGGCAAGGACTACTGCCCAATAGACCTATCTTCTAGTTCCAGCCACTGGAGACTCTTTGGTCGACGGGACCAGCAGCACACCCAGTTTGCTAGTTTGAACTGGGTGGGTAGACACTCTCAGAAAGAGGCAGTCCCTCAGGTAACTTGTTCCCAAGCCATGTAGGGCTGTAAAGGTAACAACAGCATCTTGAATTCCATCTTAAAACATGCCAGTAACCAATACAGCCCATGCAGTAGTGGTGGTATTACGTGTGCTGTATATTTGGCACCATTTACCACTTGCATAGCCACAGTTGAAGTTTCTGGATGCTCCTCAGGGGCAGCCCCATGTAGAGTGTGTTGCAGTAGTCTAAATGAGAGGTTACAAGGGTGTGAGCAACTGAGTAGAGCTTCGTGGTCCAGAAAGGGGCACAACTGACACATATAAGGAACGGTTGCTGGAATTGGGTATGTCTAGTTTAATGAAGAGAAGGACGAGGGGGGACGTGTTAGCAGGGTTCCATTATCTCAGGGGCTGCCCCAAAGAAGAGGCAGTCAAGCTATTCTCCAGGCAGGACAAGAAGGCAGGACAAGAAGGCAGGACAAGAAGCAACGGGTGGAAACTAATCAAGGAGAGAAGCAACCTAGAACTAAGGAGAAACTTCCTGACAGTGAGAACAATTAATCAGTGGAACTACTTGCCAGCAGAAGCGGTGAATGCTCCAACACTGGAAGTTTTTAAGAAGTGACTGGACAGCCATTTGTCTGAAATGGTATAGAGTTTCCTGCCTGAGCAGGGGGTTGGACTAGATGACCTCCAAGGTCCCTTCCAATTGTATTATTATTATTATTATTATGGATCATCGCACAGTCAGACAGATGTTCAGACTGGATTTGGCATTTTTGTCTACCTATCGAGTCCTTACCAAGGACCTGGGATAGGCAGATGTGGATGTTTGATGATATTACAGATATCGTCACAGGATGGAAGCAGTTCCTAGTAAGGCCGCTTTTTGCAATTATTTTTTATTATTATTATTATTATTATTATTATTATTATTATTATTATTATTATTATATTGTTGTTGTTGTTGTTATTATTATTATTATATGAAGCTGTGCAAAAGTACTTCTAACTATGGCTGCTATCTGCTCTTTGAATCTACAAGGACCCCCAGTTTGGGTACGGAGTCTGCCTGGGGTAGTGCAGCCCTACCCAGAACTAAAGATGGAAGAACCTTGATTCAAGAGGGCCCAAATAACTACAGATACTCAGTCTTGCCTGGACTGAATCAGACCCCGTTTCACTCCATCCAGTCCCCAACAGCCTCCAGACACAGGGGTAGGACATTCACAGCATCACTCAAAGGGCCTGGGGAACAGATATAAATAAAGCTGGGTGTCATCAGGCCTCGTATAAATATTAAATAGAAGGGGAGAGGGGATTGAACCCTGGGGCACCCCACGATGCGGGGCTGTGGGCTGGATCTCAACAGAGAAGAGCAACAAAGATGATTAGGGGATTGGAGGCTAAAACATATAGGGAACGGTTACTGGAATTGGGTATGTCTAGTTTAACGAAGAGAAGGACGAGGGGGGACATGATAGCCATGTTCCAATATCTTAGGGGCTGCCACAAAGAAGAGGGAGTCAAGCTATTCTCCAAAGCGCCTGAAGGCAGGACGAGAAGCAACGGGTGGAAACTAACCAAAGAGAGAAGCAACCTAGAACTAAGGAGAAACTTCCTGACAGTTAGAACAATTAACCAGTGGAACAACCTGCCTCCAGAAGCAGTGAATGCGCCAACACTGGAAGTTTTTAAGAAGAAACTGGACAGCCATTTGTCCGAAATGGTATAGAGTTTCCTGCCTGAGCAGGAGGTTGAACTAGATGACCTCCGAGGTCCCTTCCAACTTTATCATTATTACTTATTACTCACTGGATCTGACTGTGCAGAAAGGAGGAAAAACAGCACAATAACGTGTGGCCCATTCCCAATCCCTGAAGCTGGCTCAGAAAAATACCACGATCAATAGAGTAAAATCAAAGTAGCAATGGAAAGTTTCCCTAAGGATCTAAGCCAATTTTTTTTTCTTCCTGTTTTTGGATTTCAAAACAGTTCTGTGGAAATCCGCACGTCGGGCTCCTCCTTTGCCCTTTGAAACACTCTCGTGGATTTGCTCCAATTAATAAAAGGGACTGGTCACACCCACCCACAATTTCTACTCCAACAGCCTATAAATAAATGTTCCCAGGATTGCTTCGCCTCCATTTACAAGGACGCACTTGCAGGGCTCCCATCTAAGTTGCAAGAGCTTCTGAAAAGGTAAGCTAAATCATTCATGTTTAAATACAATTGCAGAGTGTTGTTTTCTGTTCTGAATGCTCACAAACCGCCTCGTAATAATCATTTCCCAGAATTTTTCTTGGCCATCCATGACTGTTTTGTAGTTATCTGGCCCTTTGCCCCTTTTGTGTTTTTGGAGATAGAACCATTTGACTTTTGCTAACAGTGATCATCGCTGACTTCTCAAAAACTATTACGGGGGTAACATCCATGCAAATGAAAAAAAAAAATCTCTGTTGGTAGCATAGAAAACGATACAGATAGTGTAGAATAACGCCCAGCAAAACTGCAAGAACAAATTACAGCCCTTCACCTGACACCACATAGCTATATCTGAATGGTTTTATGAATCTTGGCATGAACTGTTTCCTCTCGCAGCATTATAGGCCGCGTAAAATACACAGAGAGAAATTGAAAAAAATTCTTTTTCAGATCCGGCAGCGCGACTTTCTCATGGATTCCCAACCTTCTTACGATGTGTTAGTGGAAGGCCTCCAGTCCGTCGATGTCACGGGAGATTTCAACCCTTGTGAACTTTTGCTCACAGGAGACCGAGCCTTCCCAGTGCTTGTGGATTCCAAGGGCCAAGTTCTCATCGCTGCAGCCCAATATGGGAAAGGCCGGATGGTGGTCACGGCGCATGAAGTCATGATACAGCTTCCCCAGTTCTTGCCGTTCGTTAAAAATGCTCTGGAGTGGCTTAGACCTTCTCCAATGGCACCTGTAGGAGTCCACAGAAGCCTGGATGCCCTCTACAAACTGCTCCTCAGTAGCGGTATTAAAGTCCAAGCAGGTGCAACGCTTGGAGACTCTCCTGGGGTCTTCTGCAGAGATGCCTACGATGATGTGGAGGCAGATGACCTTGTACAGTTTGTGAAGAGAGGCGGGAGGCTGCTCATTGGTGGCCAGGCCTGGCATTGGTCATATCAACACGGGAAGGAGGCAGTCCTGGTTCGATTTCCTGGAAACCTGGTGACCGGTGTGGCTGGAGTGTATTTCACGGCCAATGTGGGAGAAAATGGTGTTTTCTCTGTGCCTGAAAAAATTCCCAAGATTCCCCTCATCACCGAGTAAGTATTTCTTCACCTCTCTTTCTATGGTTATTAATCCTATATATAACAGTGATTAGGGTTAGAGTTAGGGTTAGCATTGGTCTCCTCAATTATTTGACAAAAAAACCCCCCACGAGTGATGCATTTATTTTGGCACTATTCTTACAGATTCTTTAAATTCGCCTGAATGAAACACGTTCAGAGTTAAAAGAAAATTTATATTTCTTCCCTGTCAGAAATGACAAACTCACTCTACAAATGAAACAGCACCAATACAACAGCAGATAGATTCTTAAAAAGGCAGATTATTCTGGTTTTATGGAAGATCTATGAGGCTTCCATCCAACTCTTCTGGGGAAATTATGTCAGCAGGCTTTGCCTTCAGTTTGGGGAAACAGAGGTTTTTAGGCGTATACCATACAAAAAAATTATAATAAGAAATTTGGGGAAGTTCAACACCAGAATTTGAATAAGTGTCCATTCAGTTGTCAATGCTCTTCATGCAGTATCCATTTAGCAGCAAATTAACATCTTTCTCCTTCTTCTCCTTCTCCTCCTCCTCTTTCCTCTTCTTCTCCTTCTCTTCCTTCCTCTCCTCCTCCTCCTCCTCCTCCTCCTCCTCCT
>NW_015388060.1:221787-226016 GCF_001527695.2 Protobothrops mucrosquamatus | reverse complement strand
CTTCTTCTTCTTCTTCTTCTTCTTCTTCTTCTTCTTCTTCTTCTTCTTCTTCTTCTTCTTCTTCTTCTTCTTCTTCTTCTTCTTCTTCTTCTTCTTCTTCTTCTTCTTTCTCCTTCTCCTCCTCCTTCTCCTTCTCCTTCTCCTTCTCCTTATCCACTCTGCAGTACTGATACTTGATATTACAGCTCATGTTTAGCCCAGCCACTCTTCCAATGTTAGGATTCTAGTCTGAAGACCATCATACCCATGGAAAATATAACTTAATTTTTCTGTGTTTTTTTTAAAAGACACGGAATAGATGTTCAAAAGGATTTAGTAACTCTTCTGAAAGGAGTGGAGAGATTCAATGTGAAGGGCGATGACCTCCAGAATGAAATGACTCCATCTCCCTTGCTTATCCATGCAGCCCTGGCATTTCCAGTTGGCGTAAGTGATACCTACCACTCCTTCCTGGCAGCTGCATACTACGGCCGAGGACGCATCGTTGTTGCCTCTCATGAAGGCTTCCTTAGCATATCATCAATGAAATCTTTCCTCCTCAATGCCGTCAGTTGGCTTTCTGCTGGGAAGGGAAGACAGGTGGGCATTGGAGACAACTTACAGGAACTTTACTCCATGTTAAACCAAGCAATGATTCCCTGTGAGCTAACCAACTTTAAGGAAGGCCTAGGCATATACTGTTGTACAGCCTATGATGCCAAAGACATGGAAAGCATCCACGAATTTGTCTCTGAAGGAGGAGGGCTCCTAATCGGGGGTCAATCTTGGTATTGGGCTTCCGTGAATCCTAACTCCAGTGCTATTGCAGAATATCCAGGAAATAAGATCCTGAATAAGTTTGGAATTGGGATTATTGACGCATATTTTGAGATACCTGAAAACAGCTGTCCTGCCAGAGAGGCCAGCGAAGTGGCTTCCACTTATCATTTCCGGAAAGCATTCTTGCAGTTCAAGAAACATATTCGAAACGAGCAGATTCTACAACCGTCATATTCCTCGTGGCTGCAGAGATTGGTGGAAGACATTGAGATATTCCTTCAGATCCCAGCTACGAACTCCCGTCTCTTGTCCTCAGTTCATGAAGAGGCTCTAGAGTTGGTTCAAATTAAAGGGATTCCCGAGGTCAGTGTACATAACCCAATCCAAGCCAATTCAGACCAAGCCATCTTACTTCAAATAGCTTCTGTGCTCTATAACGTTCTACCAGAGTTTCAAGGCTTAGTACCCAGCTTGAAGCCATATGATCCAAGCTCTTACCCTACAGCACCTCCTCAAAAAATTCAAATAAATGGAAGCAACACAGGTAGGAAATGTTGTTCTTAATTTTGAATTTAGTGCTTCTTCTTTCAAGGGAATGACCTATGTGTGCAAGGCATTCTTTTGCATTTATGCATATGGACATGACCCTCTGAAAGATTGTATACTTTGCTTTTAGGAAATGAAGCTTGGAGAAGCACTGGCATGTATGCTCCACCGGCAACAACGGTCACTTTATTATCCCCCCCCTCCATCCTCAATGCAAAACTGCAGGTAATATTTGTTCTTAATTAAACATCATGATATATGGTTTAGATTCTGCAGGTCCTTAACACATTAAGATAAGACCCCCCCCCCCATCTCCTGGAGGCTGACATCCACACCTTTTAATGTTGCCAAGGTGGAGAAACAGCGATTATATACCACTTCTAATCAGATTCAGAACTAGATTTCCCTTTTTTTACATGCTCGACACGCACGCCCCCATCATTTAATGTCACCCTTGAGCCATTTCTCATAATAATAATAATAATAATAATAATAATAATAATAATAATAATAATAATAATAATAATAATAATAATAATAGTAAAGTTGGAAGGGACCTTGGAGGTCATCTAGTACAACCCCCTGCTCAGGCAGGAAACCCTATACCATTTCGGACAAATGGCTGTTCAGTCTCTTCTTAAAAACCTCCAGTGTTGGAGCATTCACAGCTTCTGGAGGCAGGTTGTTCCACTGGTTAATTGTTCTAACTGTCAGGAAGTTTCTCCTTAGTTCTAGGTTGCTTCTCTCCTTGATTAGTTTTTCATCCATCGCTTCTTGTCCTGCCTTCAGGCACTTTGGAGAACAGCTTGACTCCCTCTTCTTTGGGGCAACCCCTGAGATAATGGAACACGGCTATCATGTCCCCCCTCGTCCTTCTCTTCGTTAAACTAGACATACCCATTTCCAGCAACCGTTCCTTATATGCTTTAGCCTCCAGTCCCCTAATCATCTTTGTTGCTCTTCTCTGTACTCTTTCTAGAGTCTCAACATCTTTTTTACATCGCGGTGACCAAAATTGGATGCAGTATTCCAAGTGCGGCCTTACCAAGGCCTTGTAAAGTGGTATTAACGCTTCCCGTGATCTTGATTCTATCCCTCTGTTAATGCAGCCTAGCACTGTGTTGGCCTTTTTGGCAGCTGCAGCACACGGCTGGCTCATATTTAGGTGATTGTCCACTAGGACTCTGAAGTCACTTCATAGTGACTTGTTCATTTCCATGTTTCCATGTTTTCCGCAGGTGCAGATTGGGTGCCACACTGACCGTTTAGTTAATCTCGAGGAATGGAAGCGTCCTCCAGTGGTGACAAGGCGGTTTTCGGTGAAGACTGAGAAGATGGAGATCTCCAGCTTGTGGGGAGGCCTCTTGTACATCATCGTGCCAGAAAACTCTTCATTGGGCTACTTCTCTATCACCATAGAAGGGGCCACCCAGGCGCCTTATTTCAAGCATGGTAACACAACTCTTTCCTCAATTTGTGAAGTTCAAAACTTTTCTGCTTTGCTGGTTGGCTCTGAACTGATCTGGCCCCAAAATTCTTTGCAGCCAGCCAACTGTCAGAAGTCCCCCTCCGTTTAGAAACCCAGCAGAAAAATGGCATTTCAGAGAAATATTATGCAAATAGGTATTTACAAGAAGTAAACTGCACCATTGTATGTCTTCCATTGAACCCACCCTTCAAAATATGATGATCAGGGAAGCATTTTTCTTCCTTCCATCTATTTTTGGTTTAAGAAAATGTTTTTTTTCTAAATAAATTTTTATTAATAATACAAAATTAAAAACACATTGGACATAGATATGACGTCACTGGTTCCATACATCTTCCAACATTTTACAATAGTATTAGTACTCATATAGACATATAGTTTTTGAACTCTGCTCACTATTTATAATATACTATTAACACGTTTCCCCTTGTTTCTATATATCTATTTATCTTTTAAATATATATTTGTCTAAAATCTATATTTTATTTCAGCACTATACATTTATCTTGGCTACCCTCCTATTGTCTATCCAATCATAAAATTGTTCCCAGATTTTATAGTACGTGGTTTCACTTTTGTTCTTGAGTTCCCATGTAAGTCTATCCATTTCAGCGCAATTGAAAATTTTCAATAATATTTCCTCTTGGTTTAAGAAAATATTATACCCAGGTGTTCTGTTTCACTGGGCGCTATCTAACAAAATGAAATTCAATGGTGAAAAAAGTAAGGTTCTACATTTAGGCAAGAAAAACCAAATGTACAGGTATAGTATAGGGGGCACCTTGCTCAATAGTAGTAACTGTGAGAGGAATCTTGGAGTCCTAGTGGACAGTCACTTAACTATGAGCCAGCCGTGTGCTGCAGCTGCCAAAAAGGCCAACACACTACCGGGCTGCATTAACAGAAGGATAGAATCAAGATCATGTGAAGTGTTAATACCACTTTACAATGCCTTAGTAAGGCCACACTTGGAATACTGCATCCAGTTTTGGTCACCACGATGTAAAAAAGATGTTGAAACTCTAGAAAGAGTACAGAGAAGAGCAACAAAGATGATTAGGGGACTGGAGGCCAAAGCATATAAGGAAAGGCTGCTGGAATTGGGTATGTCTAGTTTAACGAAGAGAAGGACGAGGGGGGACATGGTAGCAGTATTCCAATATCTCAAGGGTTGCCCCAAAGAAGAGGGAGTCAAGCTATTTTCCAAGGCACCTGAGGGCAGGACAAGAAGCAACGGATGGAAACTAATCAAGGAGAGAAGCAACCTAGAACTAAGGAGAAACTTCCTGACAGTTAGAACAATTAACCAGTGGAACAACCTGCCTCCAGAAGTGGTGAATGCTCTAACACTGGAAGTTTTTAAGAAGAGACTGGACAGCCATTTGTCTGAAATGGTATAGGGTTTCCTGCCTGAGCAGGGGGTTGGACTAGATGA
>NW_015388060.1:209127-221467 GCF_001527695.2 Protobothrops mucrosquamatus | reverse complement strand
CTAATCAAGGAGAGAAGCAACCTAGAACTAAGGAGAAACTTCCTGACAGTTAGAACAATTAACCAGTGGAACAACCTGCCTCCAGAAGTGGTGAATGCTCTAACACTGGAAGTTTTTAAGAAGAGACTGGACAGCCATTTGTCTGAAATGGTATAGGGTTTCCTGCCTGAGCAGGGGGTTGGACTAGATGACCTCCAAGATCCCTTCCAACTTTATTATTATTAAAATATTTCTTTAGGTGAAACCAGCATCCAGGATTGGCAAGATACGATCCGCCACTATCCTGCTCCCTGGGCGGAACTGGAAATCGAGAATATTATTCTCACGCTGCCCTCAGACGCTGTACGTAGTCATGCTAGAATTGACTTCCTGCTCCAGACCTGGGATCAGATGATGAGGGCCATCGCCCACTTAGCAGCCATCCCTCCTATTTTTCCCAGGCCAGAGAGGATTGTGGCAGATGTTCAGATATCAGCAGGCAAGTATAAACTAATTCACGTCATACGTTATGGAGGAAAAACCGTAAAATATTATTGGTCTGCTTCCCTAATTTACCACTCAAAATGTGTTATAATAGAATTATTGTACTAATAGTTCCTCAGTGCACTGCAGCAAACTCGCAAGTGCACCATGGGATATTTTATTATTTAATCAATGGAATTATAAAGATCATTTATTGAAATTTAGTAAAATATCTCACCGTTCTTCTGCAAGATCTCTGCATTGCCCTGGGTCACTACAGCATAGTTTGTAAATCACCAAGAACATCATGAAAAAGTACTGAGATATTAAGGGCATCATGAACTGAGAAAATTTGGGAACCCCTGGTTTTTTTGGGGGGGGGATACCGACATCCATGTGTTGTGATTCCTCACCAGCCAGTGGATCTGGCAGCTGAGTCTGAGGAATCAGAGGAGGAGGGGCATGGAGTCAGAGGAAGGCTCTGAGGAGCTCCAAGACTTACAGTCAGACGAGGAGCCTGGCCCCTCTACTCGTGCTCAGGCTGAGACACAGCTGTGCTGGGAGCCTGAGTTGGACAGTGATGAAGAACAGTTGGGACAAATCCCGGATACACGAATGCGCAGGCAAGAGAAGCGAGTAGGACAGAGGAATGCAATGGGGCGGCTCCAAAGGCAAAGGAGAAGGCATTAGGAAGCCATGCCTTGGCTGAATTATAAAAGGGAAGGTGTGGGAGATGCTGGTTGCCAAAGGCAACCGATTGTGTTGAGGATCGAGTTTCTGTGGACTGTGTTTGTTTGCCTTAAATGAGGCAGAGATGAGCACCACACTCAGTGGTGGGATGCAAATATGTGAACAACCGGTTCTCTGTGTGTGGATGCCACTTTCAGAAGTCCATTCCAGGCCTGGGCAACAAAAAATTAGCTACCAGTTCTGCCGAAGTGGTACGAATCGGCTGAATCCCACCACTGACTGCATCCTAGAGTCAGCCATATTCACAGGAAGCCCTGTGTCTTGAACTTCAAAAGAGCTGACTTTAAAAAACTCAGAGAGAACCTAGGAAAGATCCCATGGATGAAAATCCTAAAGGGGAAAACAACCCAAGAAGCATGGGAAACTCTGAAAAATGTGATCATAAAAGCCCAGATCAGCACAATACCACTGAAAAAGAAAAGCAAGAAATTCAGGAAGAAACCAGCATGGCTGCACAAACTGACAAACTGAAAGACAAAAAGGACAAATACAAAAAATGAAAAGAGGGGCACATAACTAAGGCCGATTATCAGCAGACAGCCAGAACATGCAAAGATGAAGTCAGGAAAGCAAAGGCTCAGAACAAACAAATACTTGCAACAGAAATCATGGATAATAAGAAAAGTTTCTTCCAACATATTAACAACAAGAAAAAAGTCAAGGAAACTGTAGGTCCACTAAAGAGAGAACACAAGAGCAACCCAAGTGCAGTAATTATTATTATTTTTCTTTCTTCCTCTCTTCTCTCTCTTTCTGAGACGGTTTTAAAGAGAAAAAGAAATTGCAGGCAGAAATACCTGCAGGGAGCAGTCAAAACCTACAGTAAACTGAACCGTTGCAATGCATTTTGCTTCTTTTCCATATCTGTCCAGACATTACAGTATATGTACAGAAATGGAAGCCCAAGACTTAATGGCACTTCCTTTTGTTATCATTTTGTCGAAAAACTCTGATTATGCAGAGGTCTCTGGCTGCAGGCCACAGATAGATAAGTATTTTCAGAAATTGAAGTGATTTTTTTTTTCCAGAGGATGCTTGAAAGTAGAACAAATGCCAAAAAGCAGTTAGTTCTGGGCTAAAGCTTGTTCACCCAATCTTATTTTTTTTGTCTCTACAATGAGGGAATCTATCTAATTATATCCCTCCCAACTCTTTCCTTAGGTTGGATGCACGCTGGCTATCCAGTCATGAGTAATGTGGGGGCCCTACCGGAGATCATAGATGTGCAAGCTTTCCACACCAAAGGAACCTGGGGCCCAATCCATGAGTTGGGTCACAACCAGCAGAAAAGCGGGTGGAATTTCTCACCCCATACCACGGAAGCCACCTGCAACCTCTGGTCTGTTTATGTTAATGAGACCGTGCTGAGCATCTCCCGAGAAATAGCCCATCCAGAGCTTCTACCGGATGCAAGAAGAGAGAGGATTGAGACCTACATTAGAAACGGAGCTAATCTGGAGGACTTTGAAGTGTTCATGGCACTTGAACCCTATTTGCAGGTAAAAAACTGTTAATGGGAGGTCCCTGGTATAATACAGACAGTCCTTGACTTACAGCAGTTCATTTAGTGGCCGTTTGAAGTTACATCGGCACTGAAAAAAGCAGCATATGATTGCTTTTCACGCTTACGGCTGTTGCAGCATCAAAATTTGGATACTTGGCAACTAGTTCATACTTATGACGGTTGCGGTGTCCCAGGGTCATGTGATCGTCATATGCAACCTTCTGAGAAGCAAGGTGAATGGGGAAACCCAGTTTCTCTTAACAACCATGCTACTAACTTAGTAACTGCAGTGATTCCCTTAACAACGGTGGCAAGAAAAGTCCTAAAGTGGGGCAAAACTCAAATGTCTTGCTTAGTAACAAGACATTGTTGCTTAACAAATGTCTTGCTTAGTAACAGGATTTTTGTTCTCAGTTGTGGTTGTTTGTTGAAGACTTCCTGTACTTGAGATGAGTAGTAAGGTGAGCGGGAAAAATCATCCTCAAAAAGGGGAACAAAATCCTATCAATTGAGGGCAATTGGTGCAATGAGTTAAAGGTGTGAAAAGAATGGGTTTGTAACTTCTCTGTTTTTTATACTAGGGGCCTTTGATCTAGACAACATAGGATCATTTAGTGTAAAATAATGCAATAGCTGAGGTGTAGATCGTGGATCTATACAGTTACCCTATTTTTCTTCAGCTGCAGGAAGCCTTCGGTTGGGACCCCTACATCCACATTTTAGCGAAATACCAAACCATGAGCAACATCCCAGATGACAACCGCTACAAGATGAACCTGTGGGCAGAAACCTTCTCTCAGGAAGTCAACAGAAACCTGGGACCTTTTTTCAAAACCTGGGGGTGGCCCATTGAGGACAGCATCTCCGAGAAGCTGGCCATGTCCTACCCTGCCTGGGCTGAGGATCCCATGATACAGTATCGGCACTCTTGAAGGACCAGAAGCCCAAGACCGTCCCCATCAGTGAACACTGGAATTGGGGAGATGTGTCACTCAAAACCGAGTCTGATAAGATGAGTTAACTTGGAAGGGTTTTCAGCTGCAGCGTCAAGTCTTCTTTAGCTGTTGCGTTTGGAGGATTTCAGCTCCACTATTTGGTTGCTGCCTTTTAAAAAGAAATCTTTTTCTTAGGGGAAATATTTATTCTTGCAATTTTGAGAACCGAAGATTTTAAGCCCACGTGGAAAAAACCCCCACATACACTTATTTTAATCACTCATCCAATATGGGGAAATGGGATCTGTATTGCTAGCAACATGGGGCTAAAAGTAAAGAGAACCTCATGTTTTCGTTATAACCTCTAATAATATTCTATTAAGTTTAGTTCCCAAATTTGCACTCATTAGAACTCTTTCTAATGATGCCAAACATTTGAAATGATTATTGTTAAGCTCCTTGCTGATCTAAATAATAATAGATGTAACTGTTTGATCTTTCTCGGTGGCTTGTGTCCTCCGATCTACTGGATCCTTTCTGAACTGACTGGTTTTTTGTATTCTATCATCTTTACATCTTTTTTTTTTTTGCAGTTTCTGCTTATGCTAAGTCTTCTTTAGCGGTTGCGTTTGGAGGATTTCAGCTCCACTATTTGGTTGCTGCCTTTTAAAAAGAAATATCTCTTTCTCATAGTGCCACGCAACGCTGCAGTAATAAATTGAAGCGGGCACCTTGAGTTTTCCAAGGAAAAAATAAATCCATCCAAGGCAAACTGTATTCCTATCGTGTATTTTATCTTAAACTGACCTGGTGTTCCTCTGGTTCTGGATAAATTTGTGTGCCTCATTCTTGTTAGCCGTTTCCATGCAGAGGTCCATCAACATGCAATTAGAAATCCTGATTTAGTCCTAGAAGATAACAGTGCAGATAAAGAATGCCTACTCAGCAGTTTCCAGGACCTCCATTGGCATTAAATTGGAGGCAGGAGGTGGCAGCACCGTACCAATGAATTAAACTCGCAAGCATCCTTTAAAGGTTTACTAAAGGAAGAAGAGGAAGAACAGCAGCAAAAGAACGTAAGAGAAAGATAGAATAGAGGGCAGGGAGGGAGAATGAGAGGGAGGGGACCCCCTTGCAAAGAATGACAGGATGATCTTCCTTCCTCAAATCCCATTGGTAGACTGTGGACACCCCCTCCCTCTCTCCCTCCCTCCCTCCCCAACCAAGGCAGAATTGATAGAGCCACTGTAATTTATCCACTGTAATTTATCCAATGTTTGGGGCTGGTCAACGCATCTTCTGTTAAGAGTACCATTCTTCAAAGTGTTGGAAGAAAACTCTTCATCCTGGTTCATCCAAGCTGGGAATAAACATGGCAACTGCTTTGGGAAGAAGGTTGTAGTTTATTGGAGTGGAGAGCCAGACAGGAAGATGGTTCTGGCAGCAAGAGAAGTGAAAAAAGGGCTGAGCACATGTAGGAAGTAGGTTTTTATATCCTCTGGAGCATTTTGTTTGGAGTTGTTCCTGTGGCATGAACTTTGACCTGAGTCTGAGTGTGCCTTTCTGGTATTCTGATGGTGATGGGTCAATCTTATTATGTCCAAAGGTCATATGTCCTGCTTCCCTGGGGCTGATGACTCTTAAGAGTTTGGATGGGGTATGTAGATTTTAGGTCTTTGTCTTCTTAATCTTCTAGCCTTCCTGGATTATTTACATCTGCATTTGTACAGATTTGGTTTCTGCTTGGGGGAGGGAGACTTGGGGCTATTAAGAAAACTGGGCATGCTTTCCTGCCTCTTCAAGATCCTTTGAGAAAATATATTTTCCTGCCCTTTTAATATTTCCTTCTCTGGGGGGCTGACTTCCCACAAAAGCAAAGAAGGTATGTTTGAGTCCTCAGACTCTGAATGATGTTGTTGGTTTTTTTACTATGTTTGTCAGTTAGGAAAAGAACAATTCTTTTACAGAGATGTCTCAGAACTGTAACTATAGTTTAATATAAAGTTAATATTTGAGATGAAGAACCAAGAAAGACACGCGGAGTTATTTCTAAGTCGTTTCTTTTATTATTCCTTACCTATAGACAGAAATCCAAATGAAAGCTAAACTAAACTATAATTGCCAAACTAAAGCAGCTATTTACATCACTAACGATATACTCCGAGAATTGCCAGCTGAGCTATCTAAACTTCTCTGTCTCTCGGTCCTCTGAAATGCAGCCCCTCCCTCCTGGGAATCCAGGCTACGTTCCACCGCAATGGTTACTCCTTGCAATAATCCACGCTGATAGTTCCATAGCTTCGACGTTGGCTACACTTCCATTTATTCTCATCCAAAAGAAGACAGAGACTCCAACCTTTGCTTTAAACAGCCAGTCAGTCTTTCAATGATGTTGGTTGGTCATATGAATGGACAAAACTGTTTAAACAAACCCTGCATCTATAAAGCAAGGATAAAGATAATCATAGAAAAAAGAGAAGGCAAAAAATAACAAAGGAACTTGGTGAAAAATCTGGGCCACTGGAAACTCTTCTGGAGAAGTCCTCCTAATATCCCAGAGTCTGTGGGAAAGCAAGCAATTTCCTCTCTAGGAAATGAGAGGGTTGGGGGCCATTCCTGAAAAGGCTCTGCAAAGCTGGTTTACTTCCAATGGTAGGTAGCAAACATGGTTTCCCGGAAAGTTTTGGAAACCCCTTACCAGGGTTTCTATTACACATTCAACCAGCGTAGTTAAAATTTCACTGGCTTCATTGTTAGAACAATCTAAGCCTAATTAGCTTTAAACTAGGTTAGGATTTTTTTGGTGGTTTGTTATATAAACACGGCCTATTTAGTTAATCCTAGGTTTAATGTATAAACTGAGAAAGTGGGTTAACCAGTAACACTTAAGTATGTGAAGAAATCTCATTTCAGGTCATCTGTATATGTGACACCCGTATTCTAGCTGATCCATTTCTGTTCCTGTTCTCCTTCTATAGAACGGAATTATGGAATTACATTGGATAAACATCTTCGTAGGGAGCTATCTTGTGCCTGTAGAAACATAATAAAATACAGGATTTAAAATTGCCTGACTTCAGGGTACTTGTAGTAGGCAGTTCTTGACGTACAACTAGTTGCATCATCATCATCATCATCATCATCATCATCATCATCATTATCATCATCATCATCATAAGTTGGAAGGAACCTTAGAGGTCATCTAGTCCAACCCCCTGCTCAGGCAGGAAACCCTATACCATTTCAGACAAATGGCTGTCCAGTCTCTTCTTAAAAACTTCCAGTGTTGGAGCATTCACTGCTTCTGGAGGCAGGTTGTTCCACTGATTAATTGTTCTAACTGTCAGGAAGTTTCTCTTTAGTTCTAAGTTGCTTCTCTCCTTGGTTAGTTTCCATCCGTTGCTTCTTGTCCTGCCTTCAGGTGCTTTGGAGAATAGCTTGACTCCCTCTTCTTTGGGGAGCCCCTGAGATATTGGAACACTGCTATCATGTCCCCCCTCGTCCTTCTCTTTGTTAAACTAGACATACCCAATTCCAACAACCGTTCCTTATATGTTTTAGCCTCCAGTCCCCTAATCATCTTTGTTGCTCTTCTCTGTACTCTTTCTAAAGTCTCAACATCTGGTGACCAAAACTGGATGCAGTATTCCAAGTGTGGCCTTACCAAGGCATTGTAAAGTGGTATTAACACTTCACGTGATCTTGATTCTATCCCTCTGTTAATGCAGCCCAGCACTGTGTTGGCTTTTTTGCAACTGCAGCACACGGCTGGCTCATATTTAAATGATTGTCCACTAGGACTCCGAGATCCATCTCACAATGACTGTTCAGAGTTACAACAGGCCTCCCCAGAGTTACTTATGACCCATTTCTGAAGTTACAGTGACTGTCTCCCTGTGGTCTCATGAGTGCATTTTGAGTACATGGCAACTGGCTCACCTTTACGGCCATTTCAGGGTACCATCGTCACAGGACTGCAATTTGCAACATTTTTAAAAATCAGTTTCCAGGATCTACTTCTAGTTTCCAGCAAAAAAACACCCATTGGGGAAAATCCGATTAACAATCGTAGCTTTTCTTCACAACGGCCACAAGAAATGTTGGAATCACAGGATGCTTTGATTTACAATTGTAATGACCTACGATCATAATTCCGGCCTCAATTATTGTTGTAGGTCAAGGACTACCTGTATATCATAGTCTTTCTATTGATTTGCCTAATTAGATCATAGTTCCCCAGCCTATCTTGGACTTCAGCTCTCCTGTTTCCCAGCCAAATTGATCCAAACCCCAGGAAATCTGCTAGGTCCAATTCAGCTAAGTCAGAGAAGGCCGATCCCGATTACTAATCCCTAAAATCACAGGCTTGGTACTGTGGTATATACACAGTCCCAGAAAGCGGTACATTTAACGGAATAACAGAATAACAGAGTTGGAAGGGACCTTGGAGGTCTTCTAGTCTAGCCCCCTGCTCAAGCAGGAGACCTGATACCATTTCAGACAAATGGCTCTCCAATCTCTTCTTGAAAAGCTCCAGTGTTGGAGCACCCGCCACTTCTGCAGGCAAGTCGTTCCGCTGCTTAATTGTTTTAACAGGCCGTTGATTGTGATTTGTTTGCGCAGTGCTTTGATGTACATTTGATCAGCCAAAGAGGCTCCCACGGGCTGGGCGGGGAATCGCCATGGTGGCTTGCCAAACATAAAACTAGGATCCCACATGCTCCTTTTGGAATCTGACGTTCTGCACTGTGTTCATCTTTGTGTTCAGTTTGTACACTTATACACTTGTTGTTAGTTGCGAAGTCATGTGCGACCCATGGCGACCCCATGGACCACGTTCCTCCAGGCCCTCCTGTCCTCTACCATCTTCTGGAGTCCATTGAAGCTCACGCCTACTGCTTCAGGGACTCCATCCAGCCACCTCCTTCTCTGTCGTCCCCTTCTTCTCTTGCCCTCCATCTTTCCCAGCATCAGGCTCTTCTCCAGTGAGTCCTTCCTTCTCATCAGGTGGCCAAAGGACTTGAGTTTCAACTTCAGGATCTGGCCTTCTAAAGAGCAGTCAGGGTTGATCTCCTCTAGGACTGACCGGTTTGATCGCCTTGCAGTCCAGGGGACTCGCAGGAGTCTTCTCCAGCACCAGAGTTCAAAGGCCTCCATTCTTTGGGGCTCAGCCTTTCTTATGGTCCAACTTTCACAGCCATGCATTGCAACTGGGAAAACCATGGCCTTGACCATACGCACTTTTGTTGGCAGGGTGATGTCTCTGCTTTTTAGTATGCTGTTTAGATTTGCCACTTATACACAACGGAAGACTAATCCTGCAAAGTGCTTCTAAGCCTTCCATGAGTTCATGCCAAAAAAATAGGGAACTCCCAGAGACCTTCTCCCCGTTAGGAATGATAGGAGAAATTTACCTGGGTTCCTTCCGCTGGTAAGCAACCTTTATAAAACGAAGACCATTGTCACTGCAATCATAACGAATGAAAGAGCTAAGAGAGGAGGGGAAAAAAGGAAGTCATGAATTTTGTGGTAGCTAAATGAAGCCGTCACTTCCCACTGATTCGATATCTCTATAAGGGAGTAATTGTAGTTTGGTGGTGAAGACACCAGGCTACAAACCCAGAGACTGTGAGTTCTAGTTCCGCCTTAGGCACAAAAGCCGACTGGGTGACTTTGGGCCAATCGCCAGGAGACAGTAAGTTCTAGTTCTGCCTTAAGCATGAAAGCCAGCTGGTGACTTTGGGCCAATCGCCAGGAGACGGTGAGTTCTAGTTCCGCCTTAGGCACGAAAGCTAGCTGGATGACTTTGGGCCAATCACCAGGAGACTGTGAGTTCTAGTTCCGCCTTGGGCACGAAAGCCGACTGGGTGACTTTGGGCCAATTGCCAGGAGACGGTGAGTTCTAGTTCTGCCTTGGGCATGAAAGCCGGCTGGGTGACTTTGGGCCAATCACCAGGAGACGGTGAGTTCTAGTTCTGCCTTAGGCACGAAAGCCGGCTGGGTGACTTTGGGCCAATCACCAGGAGACGGTGAGTTCTAGTTCTGCCTTGGGCATGAAAGCCGGCTGGGTGACTTTGGGCCAATCACCAGGAGACGGTGAGTTCTAGTTCCGCCTTAGGCACGAAAGCCGGCTGGGTGACTTTGGGCCAATCGCCAGGAGACATTGAGTTCTAGTTCTGCCTTAAGCATGAAAGCCAGTTGGGTGACTTTGGGCCAGTCTCTCTCTCTCTTAACCCAACCCACCTCCCAAGGTTGCTGTTGTGGGGAAAATGGGCGGAAGAAGGAGTGTTAGGGAAGATCGCTACCTTGAATTATGTATAAAAATAATAAATATGGGTTATAAACAAACAAACAAAGAAAGTTTCCCTTCCAATTTCTCTACCTCCATTCATCAGGATTAGTGTCATTTCAAAATATAGTTTTTAGTTAAGCAGATGGGGCCTAGTGGCACCTTCAATGCTAGCCTACTTTATTGGCTAGAACAGGGATCCCCAACCTTGGCAACTTTAAGACCTGTGGACTTCAACTCCCAGAATTCCCCAGCCAGCCATGCTGGCTGGGGAATTCTGGGAGCTGAAGTCCACAGGTCTTCAAGTTGCCAAAGTTTGGGACCCCCGGGCTAGAAGCCTCTGTATGAAATTGCTCACCAAAGCTGATACAGTAATTGGTGGTACCAAACTTAAGGCTAACTGTGCCACAGGTATTCTCGCTTCCCATCTCCCCACATCCCCAGCAAAATTTCTTTTCCAAACATCAGGACTAAAAGATGGTGCAAACACCTGGCACGGCCCTCTTACCTGGATTGAGGTATTGCTTCTGCGACTGTGATCGAGGGATTGCTTCGTCATTGGTGCATCGTGGATTTAAGCCGGACCAGACCGCAACGCCGCTAGAATCCTCACACCTAATAATACCAGTGATAGGAGCCCGTGCTTGAGATTCATTCAAGCATTTATAGCTTAGTTTTTGTCCCACTTTGTATTTTAACACTTTAATCGTGGCGTGCTTGTATGGGGCGGGAACTCCGCAATATCCTATGGGGAAAGAGAAAATCAGAGGACATCCTTCCCAGACATTGACAAACCTAAATTCATCAGAATTTAGCCGGTGGCTAAACACGAACAGTCACAGCAGCATCGATGTATTTACTGACTCACGGTCCTTAGAGAGATTGGTGAGGTAGTAAAATTACTCAACTGGATAATTAACGGGCTGATTTAAGGACAGCAAGATTGATTGAAGGACAATAAAACTAAGTGTAAGCTGATTGGAATCATAGAGGTTGAGCAGAATACCTCCAGTTTGTTGTGAAGACATAGCATGCTAACTCCTACTTTACAAAATGTTCTTGTTGCAGTCACCTAGCCATCACCCACATTACAGCACAATGACCTAATTCACGCAACCTGCTGAGGTGATTAATGTGTTTCCAACAACCACAAATGTCAATTCTAAGACCAGAGATGGATCTTTATTTTCTTACAGACAGAATTGTGCCAGACTAAAGTGATAACTTCTGCGAGTCCCCTGGACTGTAAGGTGATGAAACGGGTCAGTCCTAGAGGAGATCAACCCTGACTGCTCTTTAGAAGGCCGGATCCTGAAGTTGAAACTCAAGTACTTTGGCCACCTAATGAGAAGGAAGGACTCACTGGAGAAGAGCCTGATGCTGGGAAAGATGGAGGGCAAGAGAAGAAGGGGACGACATAGAATGAGGTGGCTGGATGGGGTCACTGAAGCAGTAGGCGTGAGCTTCAATGGACTCCAGAAGATGGTAGAGGACAGGAAGGCCTGGAGGAACGTGGTCCATGGGGTCGCGATGGGTCAGACATGACTTCGCAACAAAACAACAAAGTGATAACTTTCAAATTTAATAGATTACATCTTGGAGAGTCTATGTGTGGGCATCTTTTTCTCCCTTCCTCATTACCTTCCATGACTGTTGGGGTGCTGGTGCTGAGTTGGGACCCACTGGAACTCTTCTCCCATTTTTCAGTAGGAGACGGCCCTGAAGGAAGATCAACCAAGTTAGGATCAATTTTGCAGAAATTCTACTAAGGAAAACAAACATGCTAGAGAGATACAATCAGATTCCCTAGATTGTAGTTTCTGAGTTTAGATGAAGTTGGGAGGAGATAGAAAGCTTGGGTGAAGTTGGGAGGAGATAGAAAGCTTGGGTGAAGATGGGAGGAGATAGATAGCTTGGATGAAGTTGGGAGAAGATAGAAAGCTTGGGTGAAGTTGGGAGAAGATAGAAAGCTTGGGTGAAGTTAGGAGGAGATCGAAAGCTTGGGTGAAGATGGGAGGAGATAGAAAGCTTGGTGAAGATAGGAGGAGATAGAAAGCTTGGGTGAAGTTGGGAGGAGATAGAAAGCTTGGGTGAAGTTGGGAGGAGATAGAAAGCTTGGGTGAAGTTGGGAGAAGATAGAAAGCTTGGGTGAAGTTGGGAGGAGATAGAAAGCTTGGGTGAAGTTGGAAGGAGATAGAAAGCTTGGTGAAGATGGGAGGAGATCGAAAGCTTGGGTGAAGTTGGGAGGAGATAGAAAGCTTGGTGAAGATGGGAGGAGATAGAAAGCTTGGGTGAAGATGGGAGGAGATAGAAAGCTTGGGTGAAGTTGGGAGGAGATAGAAAGCTTGGGTGAAGTTGGGAGGAGATAGAAAGCTTGGGTGAAGTTGGGAGGAGATAGAA
>NW_015388060.1:200213-208014 GCF_001527695.2 Protobothrops mucrosquamatus | reverse complement strand
TTGGAGAATAGCTTGACTCCCTCTTCTTTGGGGCAGCCCCTGAGATATTGGAAGACTGCTATCATGTCCCCCCTCGTCCTTCTCTTCATTAAACTAGACATACCCAATTCCAACAACCGTTCCTTATATGTTTTAGCCTCCAGTCCCCTAATCATCTTTGTTGCTCTTCTCTGTACTCTCTCTTAGCAGGAGACCTTGTCCAGACAAGCTATCCATCCATTCCTACATCAATAAGATAAAAAGTCTTCCTACATTCCAGTCTGTAATGGTTTGATAAACCCTTGTCCCCATTTCAAAAGAGAGAAAAACAAGTCAAATTAAAGTACAAAGTAACTATGCTACTAATGTTGACAACGTTGCGAAATCCATGTCATGTGCCCTTCACGTCCTAACCACATGGTCAAAGCCCCACCCTCTTATTTACACACATTGCGACACGTTTGGGGCTCCGGTCACATGGTTGGGACGGCCATCTTGACTTTTTTGACTCCCTGAGGGTGTCTCTGTCTCTACGACGGGGCTAGCTATCCTTCGGGCGGTCAGAATCTTTGCTCCCTTGCCTGTTCCATCTTCCTGGCCCACAAAGAGGTTTCGTCAACATTTTTACACACAAAGTGGGATGCTCAAGATCAAACTGCGTGGCCCAAGTCTTTAACAAGTCTGGGTTTTCCTACAACATCTGTTTGTGCATCCGATCAAAGGGACGGGGACAAAGGTATAGAAAAAAGCAAGACACCCTGGAATGGAGTCAGTAGACAAGTAACTGTGGTGGGAAACGGCGCAGCTGAAGTTGCCATAACTCCCTGCAACAGCAGACACACAGACGCTTCCTGGAGACAGTGTAAGTTAACCACAACGTTCTTCCTACAGCAATGATATCAGCTTCATGATTGTCTGATAAAGAGCAGCGAGGGCAGTGGTGGGATTCAGCCAGTTTGCACCACTTCGGCTGAATCGGTGGCTAATTTTTTTGTTGCCCAGGCCCAGAATTGGACTTCCGGAAGCGGCATCCCCACAGAGAACCGGTTGTTCCCATATTTGAATCCCACCACTGAGCAAGGGTCTCACTGAAGCACGTTCAGTGGTCTGGGGACAGGCAGAAAAAAATGTTCCACCACCTACGTTGGTCCACGTTAGCATAAACCACATTTTGGTGTGTTGCCTTTCTTTCACCAAACTGCCCTAGGCTTTTCAGAATTCTTAAGGAGGGGAGCCAGATAAAAGCTACAGTTTTGCAGATATTTTTTAAAAAATCAAAATGGGCATCTTTTTTTTTTTTTGCACAGATCCTTCTCAGTTTCACGACTTGGTGCATGCAAGGGGAGAAATAATGCTTGGTCAATAAGAGCCCAATAGCGCATGATTCGTTTAAGCACTGCAGTAATTCACTTAAGGAGAAATTTCCTGACAGTTAGAACAATTGATCGGTGGAACAACTTCCCTCCAGATGTTGTGAATGCTCCAATGCTGGACGTTCTTAAGAAGAGATGGTAGGGTATAGTCTGAAATGTTATAGGGTTTTCTGCCTGAGCAGAGGGTTAGACTAGAAGATCTCCAAGGTCCCTTCCAGCTCTATTATGATTAAATTGATTGAAGATAGACGTAGATAGATAAATAGATAGATAGATGATAGATAGATGATAGATGATAGATAGATAAATAGGTAGATAAGTAGGTAGGTAGGTAGGTAGGTAGGTAGGTAGATAGATAGATAGATAGATAGATAGATAGATAGATAGATAGATAGATAGATAGATAGATAGATAGATAGATAAACAGGTAGATGATATAGATAGATAGATAGACAGATGAGATAGATGATAGATGATAGATGATAGATGATAAAGATAGATAGATAGATAGATAGATAGATAGATAGATAGATAGATAGATAGATAGATAGATAGATGATAGATAAATGATAGATAGATAGATGGATAATAGATATAGATAGATGATAGATAGATGATAGATAGATAGATAATAGATAGATAGATAGATAGATAATGATAGACAGACAGATACAGAGAGAGAGAGAGAGAGAGAGAGAGACAGACAGACAGACAGACAGACAGACAGACAGACAGACAGACAGACAGACAGACAGACAGATAGATAGATAGATAGCCAAGATAGATAAATAGATACATAGTCAAGCTTCAACACTGGAAGTTTTCAAGAAGAGACTGCACAGCCATTTGTCTGAAATGGTATCAGGTCAATGGTATCAATGGAGGTTGGACTAGAAGACCTCCAAGATCCCTTCCAACTCTGGTATTCTATTCCAACTTTGGCAAGTCAAAAATGGGGCAAAAGTCACTTAACAACCACCTTGCTTAGCTATGGAAAATCTTAGGGTCCGTTGTGGTCGTAAGGCGAGGACTACCTGTATTCATCAGGCTTCCAAAAGGCTTCCCAGCAATCCACCTCTTACCTAGGCAAACTGGTTGGTGAGTGGACTTCCACCGAGCGATTCCAGACACGTTCATGCAGTTAATGATGTTACTTTTTCCTGCTTGTCTCTTGTAGCCTTCATCACATACGTAACGAGCCGAAGTACCCACAACATACTGATCCATGTAATACTCTGCAAATTTAGCTGTATCAGGATCAGGGCATTGATCTGCAAAGGAAGAGAAACTGTAAACACGGTGCTGTTTGATCATCCCAGCCGCAAGCCCAGTTGGATGGGATCTGTTGCATTCTCCTAGACCAGGGGTAGACAACCTTGGCTCTTTTATGACTGGTGGACTTCAACTCCCAGAATTCCTGAGCCAGGATGGCTAAGCATGGAAACCTCTCCCTTTCCCCTCAGCATGGCTGGCTCAGGAATTCTGGGAGTTGAAGTCCACGAGTCATAAAAGAGCCAAGGTTGCCTACCCCTGCCCTAGCCGCCTTCCAGGATGGAAAAGGCCCAAGGAAGCAGAAGCTCCTTCTTACCTTCCCTTAGGACAGGGGTGCTAACCCCCAGGTTGTGGACCGGTCCACAGTCTGTTAGGAACCAGGCTGCAGAACTGGAGGTGAGCACTGGGTGAGCAAAACTGTGCATGCATGGGATTTAGGTTGCATGTTCCCCCCCCCCTCAGTCCATGGGAAAATTGTCTTCCATAAAACTGAGACTCTAGAAAGAGTACAGAGAAGAGCAACAAAGATGATTAGGAGACTGGAGGCTAAAACATATGAGGAACGGTTGCTGGAATTGGGCATGTCTAATTTAATGAAAAAAAGGACTATTGGGTGACATGATAGCAGCGTTCCAATATCTCCGGGGCTGCCCCAAAGAAAAGGGAGTCAAGCTATTCTCCAAAGCACCTGAGGGCAGGAAGAGAAGCAAGGGATGGAAACTGATCAAGGAGAGAAGCAACCTGGAACTAAGGAGAAACTTCCTGACAGTGAGAACAATTAACCAGTGGAACAACCTGCCTCCAGAAGTGGTGAATGCTTCAACACTGGAAGTTTTTAAGAAGAGACCGGACAGCCCTTTGTCTGAAATGGTATAGGGTTTCCTGCCTGAGCGTTGGACTAGATGACCTCCAAGGTCCCTTCCAACATCATCATTATAATTATTATTATTATTATTATTATTGTTGTTGTTGTTGTTGTTGTTATTATTATTATTATTATTATTATTATTATTATTATTATTATTATTATTATTATGGATCATCGCACAGTCAGCCAGATGTTCAGACTGGATTTGGCATTTTTGTCTATCTATCGAGTCCTTACCAAAGACCTGGGATAGGCAGATGTGGATGTTTGATGGTATTACAGATCTCGTCACAGGATGGAAGCAGTTCCCAGTAAGGCCTCCTTTTGCAATTGACTAATAGCGAATTTATCAATGCCGATGATGGTGTTCAAGTGGTGCTCCAGTTGTTTTGGGATTGTACCCAGGGCACCTATTACTATTGGTGCTACCCTTGCTTGCTTTTGCCACAGTCTTTCTATTTCTATTTCTATTTCTATTTCTATTTCTATTTCTATTTCTATTTCTATTTCTATTTCTATTATTATTATTTAGAAAACAACTATTCTATTCCCTATTTTCTATTCTATTCTATTCTATTCTATTCTATTCTATTCTATTCTATTCTATTCTATTCCTCATTTTTCTACAAAATACAAAATCTTGTATTTGTCTTATGACCCTCAAATTTTTGCATAAGAAAAGGAAAGCTCAGGAAGATTGCAAATGGGGATATACAGGGAACTTTGTATAAAATTGCATTTTTCATTCCTATTGCCCATACAAATATAAGAAAAACACCCTAAATATCTTCATAGGCCTTCTGCTTGGTCTTTCTTTCTTTCTTTCTTTCTTTCTTTCTTTCTTTCTCTTTCTTTCTTTCTTCCTTCCTTCCTTCCTTCCTTCTTTCCTTCCTTCCGTCCTTCCTTCCTTCCTTTTTCTTTCTTTCTTTCTTTCTTTCTTTCTTTCTTTCTTTCTTTCTTTCTTTCTTTCTTTCTTTCTTGACCTTATGAGTGTGACATTTTATTCTAATCATCAAACCCATAAATCACATTTACTTTTTTTTTCTTTTTTCAGCAAAAAGTCCAGAAAGGGTTTCCAGTCCCTAATAAATTCTCTGCTGCAGAAACTCTCCTGAAGGATTCAGGTGGCCTTTTTCAAGCTGAAATGTATCCAGCTAGAAATTCAAAAGGGTAGAAAAAGCCCATATTTCTGAAAGGCCGTAGACCTGTTTTTGTTGTTTTTTTTAAATGTAAATGTTACAGGTTCTTCCCCCATTTATAATGATTTCTTTGCTGGTTGTCTTTATTGAACCAAAAAAAAATATTTAGTCAAAGAGGGTAAAATGAAAAAAACGATCTTCAAGTGAAACCCAACATGTGAGTAAAAAAAAACAACTCTCACTTTCCATCAAAGTCAGCCACATTTCTCTCAAGACTTCAAACAATTCTTTGAAGCCGCTGCTTGAGGGAACCACATTTTATCTGCTCCGTAACATGCAGTCTTGTCATCCAGGTTTTACTTTCAGCCCTTGCTCTTTCACCCAAAGTTATCGCTGCGAACAAAAATGGAAAAACATGCCTTGTGACAGACTCCTATCACAAGCTTTGCAGGTCTCCTGACTTCTTAATGAAGTTAAGAATCTACCTTCCCTTGATTCCCTCCTTCGTGATTTCATTTTTTTTAATAAAAAAATAAATAAATTAAACTTCGTTATAAGTCAAAATACAAACTAGAAAGGAAAATTTGAAAAGTTAAAGAGGGAAATAATAATAATAATAATAATAAAGTTGGAAGGGACCTTGGAGGTCATCTAGGCCAACCCCCTGGTCAGGCAGGAAACCCTATACCATTTCAGACAAAGGGCTGTCCAGTCTCTTCTTAAAAACTTCCAGTGTTGGAGCATTCACCGCTTCTGGAGGCAGGTTGTTCCACTGGTTAATTGTTCTCCCTGTCAGGAAGTTTCTCCTTAGTTCTAGGTTGCTTCTCTCCTTGATCAGTTTCCATCCGTTGCTTCTTGTCCTGCCTTCAGGTGCCTTGGAAAATAGCTTGACTCCCTCTTCTTTGTGGCAGCCCCTGAGACATTGGAATACTGCTATCATGTCCCCCCTCGTCCTTCTCTTCGCTAAACTAAACATAATGCAATTCCAGCAACCGTTCCTTATATGTTTTAGCCTCCGGTCCCCTAATCATCTTTGTTGCTCTTCTCTGGACTCTTTCTAGAGTCTCAACATCTTTTTTACATCGTGGTGACCAAAACTGGATGCCGTATTCCAAGGGTGGCCTTACCAAGGCCTTGTAAAGTGTGGAGAAAAACAAAGGGAAAAAAAAGTCCAGAAACAATTTCCAGGTAGAAACAAAACTAGGTAAGTTCTTGTCTTTCATTTTGTAATCTATCGCTTTTCCTTTTTCAATATTTCTGGTTAATCTGGAAATCTACTTTTCTTGTCTGTGGGTGGCTGATAGAGACTTGTTGTTAATCAGATATGGTTTTTCTCCTTCTGCAACTGAGGGGTTTGTTTGGGTTCCCCATTTGTCCTGCCAAAATACATTAAAGATCTCCAGAACTTCCAAAGACTGTTGGTTGGAAAGGATAGTGTTTTTTTTTAAGAAAAAACATTCAGGAATAAAAAAAAAATGCACTCCTTAATATTGATGTGAAAATGTTCCTGGGTAGAACAGAACAGAATAACAGAGTTGGAAGGGACCTGAGAGGTCTTCTAGTCTAATTCCTGCTCAAGCAGGAGACCCTATACCATTTCAGATAAATGGTTGTCTAATGTGTTCTTTAAAACCTCCAGTGCTGGAGCACCCACAACTTCTGGAGGCAAGATTGTTCTCTCACTGTTAGGAAGTTTCTCCTTAATTCCAGGTTGCTTCTCTCCTTGATTAGTTTCCATCCATGGCTTCTTGTCTTGCCTTCTGGTGTTTTGGGAAATAAGTTGACTCCCTCTTCTTTGTGGCAGCCCCTCAAATATTGGAACACTGCTATCCTGTCCCCCCTCGTCCTTCTTTTCACTAGACTAGACATACCCAATTCCTGCCACCGTTCTTCATATGTTTTAGCCTCCAGTTCCCCTTATCAAATTTGTTGGTCTTCTCTGCACTTTTTTCTAGAGTTCAACATCATTTTTGGATTGTGAATAGCGTCACCATAGTTGAATTTACCTTGCGGCTAACTTTACGTTTCTCATTCTTTCTCATTTTCACGAATGGAGTAAGTCTGATCTGCCGGTTATTTGTGAACTGCAATTCCCAACACTCCCTCAGCACAAGACATACTGGTTGACACTACTGGAAATGGTAGTTCAGCAGTAGATTCTCCATCGAGAATGTGACAAACTTATTAATAATCTATCTGTCAACTAAAAAAGGTCCTCAAGTGACAATTAGACCACAAAATAGGATTCCAGTATCATTGTTTTGTGGAAACAACATTGGCAGACGGAGAATGCCAAGCTGCATCTGACACACAAACACTCTCCCGTCCTGCCAACTACAACATCCCCCAAAGTGATCTGCAAAACAAACAAAAAAAATCTCCTTAAGCTTTTTCATTTCATTCACAGGCACACCCAGAGACAACCTAGATAGAACTAAGGAGAAACTTCGTGACAGTTAAACAATTAACCAGTGGAACCACCTGCCTCCAGAAGCGGTGAATGCTCCAACACTGGAAGTTTTTAAGAAGAGACTGGACAGCCATTTGTCTGAAATGGTGTAGGGTTTCCTACCTGAGCAGGGGGTTGGACTCGATGACCTCCAAGGTCCCTTTCAACTTTATTATTATTATTATTATTATTATTATTATTATTATTATTATTAGTAGTAGTAGTAGTAGTAGTAGTAGTAGTAGTAGTAGTAGTAGATAACCTCCAAGGTCCCTTCCAACTTTTTTTTATTATTATTATTATTATTATTATTATTATTATTATTATTATTATTATTATTATTATTATTATTCATTAAGCATCATCCTCAGTCAACTGAACATTCAAATTGACTGGCGCTGATGGTTGGCATGGGTTGTATTTGTATCTGCCAGCATCCTAGGTATCAACCAGGTATCTCCTTAAAATGTAAGATGTTCCGAGTAGCGCAGTTTTTTGTAGCATTGCTGGAGTTATGGCAGGAAGCTGCAGTTTCTTGAAATATTTTGCAAAGTTTTTGGACATAGTTCCCAATGGGTATCACTGTTACATGTTTCATCCATAATGGCCAGATAATGGCCATTCTTCTTCTTCTTCTTCTTCTTCTTCTTCTTCTTCTTCTTCTTCTTCTTCTTCTTCTTCTTCTTCTTCTTCTTCTTCTTCTTCTTCTTCTTCTTCTTCT
>NW_015388060.1:183299-198954 GCF_001527695.2 Protobothrops mucrosquamatus | reverse complement strand
AATTCCATACCCAATAACTGAGTCCAAAATTTCTCTTGCTGAAGGAGCTGCTACAGCAGATGGCAAAACCATCTCTGTCGTTCAGGTTTATCAATCGCACGGGCAAACCAGGAAAGATTGATAAACAAAGTATATACTTGATTCTACATGTGATAACAACGGCAAGAGTCATATTCGCGCAACACTGGAAAAAGGAAGAAATACCAGCAGAGGAAGAAACAATTAAAAAAAATACTAGAATGTGCGGAAATGAACAGACTCGCTTTGGGGTTGAAAGGAAAAGAAGGAACAGAATACTTTCAGACTTGGGAGTTATTTTATCAGTGGCTGAAAAAAAGAACAAAGGAGTAGGAATTACCTTTGCATGAGTGAATGATAAACTCAGGCAACACGTTTGTTGAATAAGCACTACTGAATTGTATGAAAAAATTAAATAAAAATAATAAAAACCTTTAAAAAAAACAACTGCATGGGCAAACCACTTCCTGTGAGACAGTGGGTTTTGCCCCATTTTACGACCTTTCTGGCCACCGTTGTTAAGTGGATCACTGCAGTTCTTAAGTTAGTAACACAGCTGTTAAGTGAATCTGGCTTTGCTTGTCAGAAGTTCGCAGAAGTGGATCACGTGACCCTGGGACACTGCAACCGTCATAAGTACATGCCAGTGGCCCAGCATCCAAATTTTGATCACGTGACCATGTACTCCTTATGCATACCCACACCCACATCCAATTTATACTCTGGCTAGCTTTGAAATCCAGCAGAAATCAAGAAGGTGGCTATCAGACCCATAATCTTCTTTGGGTGATTACTCTGAACTCCCATAATTCCCATCCTGTCTAATAAAGGCTTGGCTAGTCCTGGCTTAACAATAGCAGTAGTACTTAGACTTATATACCGCTTCACAGTGCCTTTACAGCCCTCTCTAAGCGGTTTACAGAGTCAGCTTGTTGCCCCCCCCCCCCGCCCCAACAATCTGGCTCCTCATTTTACCGACCACGGAAGGACAAAAGGCTGAGTCAACCTTGAGCTGGTCAGGATTGAACTCCTGGCAGTCGGCAGAGTTAGCAATAGCAATAGCGCTTATACTTACATACCACTTCACAGTGTTTTACAGCCCTCTCTAAGTGGTTTACAGAGTCAGCATACTGCCCCCAACAATCTGGGTCCTCATTTTACCGACCTCAGAAGGATGGAAGGCTGAGTCAACCTCGAGTCCTGTCAGGATCGAACTGCTGGCAGTGGGCAAAGTCAGCCTGCAATACTGCATTCTAACCACTGTATCACCACGGCTCCTGGAGCTTGATAATCTTCTCATCCCATTCCTTTTATTGGCTCACTTGAGCCAATCATCTTTTAGTATGAGAAAAATCTCTTGTGGTCCTAAAGGAAATCAACCCTGGCTGTTCTTTGGAAGGACAGATAAAGCTCAAATACTTTGGCCACTAAATGAGAAGAGCGGACTCCTTGCTTTTACCCTTGAAAGAAAGATTTAAACCAGACAAAAAGAGTTATGGAAAACATAACTGGAAATCCTACCGTGTGATAGCCATGAGCATTCTTTCCAAAGTTTATACATTGTTATTGAATTTGAATTTGGAGAATGAATATGTAAAACACTGCAGTGGGCAAGGAACTTGGGATATAAGGCCACGCTTGAACCATGGGAGAATATTGTGGACGAAAAGTTTAAAATTTACATTAAATTATAATTTAAAAGAAAAATCATATACGGTGATGTATCCTTGGTACTGAGCGCCAGATAAGTTGTATAAAGGTATTTCAAATGAATGTTGGAAATGTAAAAGTAAAGGAGGAGGATTCACATCTTAATCCAGAGGATTCTCAAAGTGAATATAAAGATAAAAGCGGAAACCTTTCTTTTGAGTGTAATATAAAAAGACTTGGGAAAAGAATTTGCAACTTTTATGTTATCTATGTTGACAGCAGCAAGATTGCTTTATGCACAAAAATGGAAGGATACTTTGATTCCTACAATGGATGAACGGCTGCAGGAGTTGATGGGGTTAGCAGAGATCGCTTAACTGTCTGCTTTGATTAAAGGAAAAAAACCAACACCACAATTACTTTTGTTTCTGCTTGGAAACCACTTCTGGACTTTGTGCTTGAGGTGGGGGAAAAAATGAAACTTTGGTTTTGGGTTTTACCAACTAGATAGGTTTGTTGATACAGAAATGGCTAGATTATACTATTACGTAAAAAGAAAAAGTGGAGGTTTGATGTTATCTTATTCTGCTCGCACCAAAGGGAGTCGGAAGCCAATGCCTGTTCTTTCTTTCTTTCTCCCCTTTTTCCTACACTTTTCCCTCCCCCATCTTTCCTACTATTTTCTTTTGCATTTTTTGTATCTTATAGTATAGTATTAATCCATAAATAAACGATTAAAAAAGATTCTGATGCTGGGAAAGATTGAAGGCCAAAAAGGAGAAGGGGATGGCTAGATAAAGGTCTGTGGAGATTCTCAGTCATCCAGGTTCATGGTTGTCCCAAAGGTGCTTTTTCAGGAGGCAACTGGACTTTCTTGTTTTTCTTTGAAGACGTTTCGCTTCTCATCCAAGAAGCTTCTTCAGCTCCTACTGGACGGTGGGGAATGGAAGGATTTATACTCCTTGCAGACAGCTGGTCACTTGCATTCCTTTAGAGAGTCCTTGAGGCCACCTGGATCTTTACCTGTGTCCTCAGGGTCACCTGAGTAGTGCAAGTGGGTGTGGAGTCAAATGTGTGTGAAGGCTCCACACCCATTTGCACCACTCAGGTGACCCTGAGGACACAGGTAAACCTCCAAGTTGCCTCAACAACTCTCTAAAAGAATGCATCTGTCTGCAAGGAATATAAATCCTTCCGTTCCCCACCATCCAGTCAGAGCTGAAGAAGCTTCTGGGATGAGAAGCGAAACGTCTTCAGAGAAAAACAAGAAGGTCCAGTTGCCTCCTGAAAAAGCACCTTTGGGACAACCATGTCCTGGATGACTGAGAAGTTCCATAGACAGCTGTTCAACTTTGACACAGGTGGCTTCTTTGAACTGAACAGCCGAAACTGAACAGTCAAAATTGAACAGCCGTCTCTCAACAGAGGGGGAGAGATATGACATCATCTATCTCCCGTCTACAACACAGTCCTTTCAGCAGTTCCAAGTAGACTTTACAACCATTTGCCCCACTCAGGTGATCCTAAGGATGCAGATAAACCTCCGAGTGACCTCAACAACTCTCTAAAACAGGGGTCTTCAACCTCAGCCCTTTTATGACTTCTGGACTTCAACTCCCAGAATTCCAGAGCCAGCCTTCTGGGAGTTGAAGTCCACAAGTCAAGGGGTCTTCCAACTTGGCCCTTTTATGACTTGTGGACTTCAACTCCCAGAATTCCCTGTCTTAAATCTAACAAACAAAATGGAGGCTGGCTAAGGAATTCTGGGGGTCGGAGTCCACAAGTCATAAAAGGGCCAAGTTTGAAGACCTCTGTCTTAAATCTAACAAACAAAATGGAGGCTGGCTAAGGAATTCTGGGAGTTGAAGTCCACAAGTCATAAAAGGGCCAAGTTTGAAGAACCCTGTCTCAAATCTAACAAACAAAATGGAGGCTGGCTAAGGAATTCTGGGAGTTGCAAGTCCACGAGTCATAAAAGGGCCGAGCTTGAAGGCCCCTCCTCTAAAAGAATGCAAATGACCAGCTGTCTGCAAGGAATATAAATCCTTCCATTCCCCACCATCCAGTCAGAGCCGAAGAAGCTTCTTGGATGAGAAGTGAAATGTCTTCAAAGAAAAACAAGAATGTCCAGTTGCCTCCTGAAAAATCACCTTTGGGACAGATGGTTACATATTGTCATCAATGAAACAAATATGAATCTGGGCACCTTTGGGAGGGTAGAGAGTTTTGGTGTGCTGTGGTCCATGGAGTTGCGAAGCATTGGATGCAATTTAATGACTGAACAACAACAATCTCTTGGGGAATCTTCCTAGATGTTTTCATTCTGATATTCCTCCAGATGCTGCCTAATGAAGACATCTTCCTGAACAAGTCCTTGTAGCTCTGGGCTTTGTGTTTAAAGCGGTTTTCATGTACTCCGACATTCATTCCCACCCCTATACAACTTCGTGGAACAAGGTACCCTGTTTACATGGAAACCAAACAATGACAAAACAGTATACAACAAGGCGGTAAGAAGGGTAGTTTGTGGTTCACCATCTGTGTGGTGATCCAGCACCGGACATGTGTCAGGATGTGAGGCACCATCATTTAAAGCAGGGGTCTTCAAACTCGGCCCCTTTATGACTTGTGGACTTCAACTCCCAGAATTCCTCAGCCAGCCTCCATTTTGTTTGTTAGATTTAAGACAGGGGTCTTCAAACTTGGCCCGTTTATGACTTGTGGACTTCAACTCCCAGAATTCCTCAGCCAACGTAATTTGGAAACTCACCCCCATTCTCCGTTGGTCTGTTAGGAAGCCCAATTTATTTTAGGCTTAATTTGCAGGCTGTTTCATCCTGCTCATTTCTGGGGTAAAATATTCCCCCACCACTCCACACCCCATTCTTACTACTACTACTATTATTATTTTTGCAGAAGGGTGCGTATTTGTAAGAAAATGAAAGCAATGATTCATTGCAGTCTGTGGTATGTACCTTAAATTACTTTGTTCCTGAGTTGTTGTCTTTTTCCTTTGTTCATTCTCACCTCTGCTGAGCTGAATTACTGCGAAAACCTGTCATGGCTGCTTAGCCAAACTGAGAAACAGGAGATGAATAAGCTAACTACAGCTAAAGACACCTGTTTGCTTATGAGTAACCTGTTTTCTCCAATATATATGTTTTATTTTATTATATTATTATATAACTTTGGGCCAGGAGATGGTGAGTTCTAGTTTTACCTTGAGCAGGACAGCCAGCTGGATGATTTGGGGCCAATCACCAGGAGATGGTGAGTTCTAGTTCTGCCTTAAGCACGACTGCCAGCTGGGTGACTTGGGGCTAATCACCAGGAGATGGTGAGTTCTAGTTCTGCCTTAAGCAGGACAGCCAACTGGATGACTTGGGCCCAATCACCAGGAGATGGTGAGTTCTAGTTCTGCCTCAAGCAGACAGTCAGCTGGATGACTTGGGGCCAATCACCAGGAGATGGTGAGTTCTAGTTCTGCCTCAAGCAGGACAGTCAGCTGGATGACTTGGGGCCAATCACTAGGACATGGTGAGTTCTAGTTCTGCCTCAAGCAGGACAGCCAACTGAATGACTTGGGGCCAATCACCAGGAGATGGTGAGTTCTAGTTCTGCCTCAAGCATGACAGCCAGCTGGATAACTTGGGACCAATCAGCAGGAGATGGTGAGTTCTAGTTCTGCCTCAAGCAGGACAGCCAGCTGGATGACTTGGGGCCAATCACTAGGAGATGGTGAGTTCTAGTTCTGCCTCAAGCATGGTGGATGACTTGGGCCCAATCACCAGGAGATGGTGAGTTCTAGTTCTGCCTCAAGCATGATAGCCAGCTGGATGACTTGGGGGCAATCACCAGGAGATGGTGAGTTCTAGTTCTGCCTCAAGCAGGACAGCCAGCTGGATGACTTGGGGCCAATCACGAGGAGATGGTGAGTTCTAGTTCTGCCTTAAGCATGACAGCCACCTGGGTGACTTGGGCCAATCACCAGGAGATGGTGAGTTCTAGTCTCGTCTTAGGTATGAAAGCCAGCTGAGTGACTTGGGGCCAATCATTCTCTGTCAGCCTAACCCACTTCACCGGGTTGTAATTGTGGGGAAAATAGAAGGAGGGAAGAAGTATGTTTGCCACCTTGAATTATTTATAAACACAATAAAGGTGGGATAAATATAAAATTAGATACACAAATAAAAGCCCAAGCTGGGCCACTATTAAAGCATCTGCTTCAGTCCGAGCATCGTGGAACTTAAAAGGAGATGGGAAGTTTTCACCAAACTGAGTGGGAAATGTCATATAGGGCAGGGGTCTTCAAACTTGGCCACTTTAAGACTTGTGGACTTCAACTCCCAGAATTCCTCAGCCAGCCCTGAGGGCTGGCTGAGGAATTCTGGGAGTTGAAGTCCACAAGTCTTAAAGTGGCCAAGTTTGAAGACCCCTGATATACAGTAGGGGGATTTGAGCTTGGCTCCTTACTGATTTAGTAATCAAACTTGGTTAGAGTTTAGCCCAAACGGGAACTCAAGTTTACTTCAATCACCGAGAAGCCAATTTATCCTTCTCAGCCCAAATTACTTCAGAAGAATCGCCACGAGAAGGCAAAAAGAGAGCCTTGAATTCCTTGAGAAAAACATAGTCACGATATTTTTAAAAAATCACAAAAATGGCCTAGGCCAGGGGTAGGCAACCTTGGCTGTTTTATGACTCGTGGACTTCAACTCCCAGAATTCCTGAGCCGGCATGGCTCAGCTTGGAAACCTCTCCCTTTCCCCTCAGCACGGCTGGCTCAGGAATTCTGGGAGTTGAAGTCCACCAGTCCTAAAAGAGCCAAGGTTGCCTACCCCTGGGATAGGAGGAATTTACCTCACACAGTGTTCCGTGGCTCCGGGAAGCCATTTTCTTCTTCATTTTCTTCTCCCATCTCCAGTTTCTTCCCATCGCCTCCGTCCCTCCCCCAAAAGGAAAAGTTGTTTTCAAACTGAACAACTGCTTCTTATTCTTTGTGACCGATTAGCTGTTTCGATAAGGAGTGTGTTTCACATACAATCTGATTCTGTGGTGCGCGGATATAAATACGGTTGGCACATGGTGTGACTGCTGAGGGCAAAATAAACAAAATGTCCTTTGTGAAGTCCACCATGGGAGCTCTGAGGACAGGTAGTCCTCGCCTCATGACCACAGTTCAGTCAGAATAGAGGTGGAAGGGACCTTGGAGGTCATCTAGTCCAACCCCCTGCTCAAGAAGGAGACCCCTAGACCATCCAGTCTCTTCTTAAAAGCCTCCCCTGATGAAGCACCAAACGTCTGGTGGCAAGCTGTTCCACTGGTTAATTGTCTTCAATTTCAGGAAGTTTCTCCTTAATTCCAGGTTGCTTCTCTCCTTGATTAGTTTCCATCCATTGTTTCTTGTTTTGCTTTCCGGTACGTTGGAGAATAATTTGAACCCCTCTTCAACTTATTTTCAGAACAGGTTCAAAACTGGACTTCAAGGTACTCTAAAGCAGGGGTCCCCAACCTTGGCAACTTTAAGACTTGTGGACTTCAACTCCCAGAATTCCCCAGCCAGCCAGCCAGCCAGCCAGCCAGCCAGCCAGCCAGCCTTTCCTTTTCTTTCCTTTCCTTTCCTTTCCTTTCTTTCTTTCTTTCTTTCTTTCTTTCTTTCTTTCTTTCTTTCTTTCTTTCTTTCTTTCTTTCTTTCTTTCTTTTTCTTTCTTTCTTTTTTTCTTTCTTTCTTCCTTCCGTTCTTTCTTTCTTTCTTTCTTTCTTTCTTTCTTTCTTCCTTCCTTTCCTTTCCTCTTCTTTCTTTCTTTCTTTCTTTCTTTCTTTCTTTCTTTCTTTCTTTCTTCCTTCCTTCCTTCCTTCCTTCCTTCCTTTCTTCCCTTCCTTTTCCTTTCCTTTCCTTCTTGTTTCTTTCCCTTCTTGATTCTTTTACTTATATTTCGGAGGACCTCTCATGGACTATGAATGCTAACATGCTTGTGAAGAAGGCACAGAAGAGGCTGTACTTCCTGAGAATGCCCAGGAAGATAAATTTATCTCAGCATCTACTCCTGTCCTACTATCACAGCACCACTGAGAGTGTCCTGACATAAGGCATTCTTGCATGGTATGGGAACAGCTCTGTAGCGGACAAAAAAGCTCCACAGAGGATTATTAAAACTGCCCAGAATATTATTGGACTCCAGCTACCAGCCCTGGATAACATCTTCGAATCTCGTTGTTTGAGGAAGTTGCATAACATTCTCAGAGACTCTTCCCATCCTGCTTACAATCTTTTTGGACTGTTGCCTTCTGGCAGAAGATACAGAATAATTAAAACTCGGACCACACGTTTTCTGAATAGTTTTTATCCCAGAGCTGTAATTGCACTCAACAACGAATTAAGGGGCCATCATCAGTGAACTGTTGGACAGTATTACTTGGTCTGTTGTGTGGATGTTGGGTGGTTTTAGGGGTGGGGATTGTGGTGGGGGGACTGTGTTTGGGGATTATGTGTGTGGGACTTGGTTTTTGGGTGTCAAGTAAATTTCGTTGTATATGTATACTATGTACGCACATACAATGACAATAAAGTATTTATTTTATTTGATTCCTTTCCTTTCCTTTCCTTTCATTTCCTTCTCCTTCCCTTTCCTTCCCTTCCCCTCTCCTTTCCTTTCCTTTCCTTTCCTTTCATTTCATTTCATTTCATTTCATTTCATTTCATTTCCTTCTCCTTTCCTTCTCCTCTCCTCTCCTTTCCTTCCCTTCCCTTCCCTTCCCTTCCCTTCCCTTCCCTTCCCTTCCCTTCTCTTCCCTTCCCTTCCCTTCTCCTTCTCCTTCTCCTTCTCCTTCTCCTCCTTCCCTTCTCCTCCCCTCCCCTCCCTCCCCTCCCCTCTCCTCTCCTCTACTTTCCTTTCCTTTCCTCCCCTCTCCTCCCCTCTCCTGTCCCTCTTCTCCCCTCCCCTTCCCTCCCCTTCCTCCTTTCCTACCTTGCCTGCCCACCATCTCTTTCATAATTTTTTATGCTGCAAGGGCTGCTCTCCTCTGTCAGAAAACATGTGATATGTGCTGGCTGGTTTCATTGATTGGGGAGGTGCTGCCACCTTCTGCCTGCAATTTAATACCAAAAGTGTCGAGGGAAGGGGCTGTCGCCTCCGTCTCTGTTGCTGGTGCCGTCCGCTGCCTCCGGATGCCTCCATCCGATGGTCTTGTCCCCTTCTCCCCCCCGCCTGTTAGTGGCAAGCCCACAGAGGCTTGACAGGTGGACCCCCCCTACCAGGGCTCCACCTGGAAGTCAAGGAGAGATGTGCGATTAAGTCATGAACTATGGCGGATGACGCAGCTAACCCCCCTCCTGGTTTACGGGGATTCCGTCGGTGGAATAGTCTCAGCAAATGGGGGGGCTTTTATATCCACTTCCCCCACCCATGACGCGTCCGTGACTGGGTACCCCAACTACCTGGTCTCTATAACAAACTTTTGTACATAAAAATCCAAACCAATTGCCATTCCTCTCTCTGGGAGACTACATGCATGTCACTAAAGAACATGCCTCCATTTAATGGTCTTGTCCTCTCCCCCCTCCTCCTGTTAGTGGCAAGCCCACAGAGGCTTGACAGGAAGTTGTACCTGTGTAGCAAAATATTTTGGACAAAAATACATACTTGGTTAGAAAAGATGTTAGGGAAACACGCAGACTTTAAACCTGAACTTTTTTTTTAATTAGGTATAATTCCAGAAAAAAATTGATAAACAAAGTGTGTATGTAACGTTACATGTATTAGCAGCAGCGAGGATTATATTTGCTCAGCCCTGGAAAAATGAAAAAAAAAAAAACACCACTGGATGAAGAGATAATCAAGAAAATACTGGACGGTGCCGAAATGGATAGACTTACGTTGAGGATCAAAGAGAAAGAAGACACAGAATATTTTCAAACGTGGAACTTATTTTATCTATGGGTGGAAAAACGGGATAGAGAGTAAGAACTTAACTTGTATTAGCAAGCAAAACAAACCAACCCAGACAACACGTTGTTCGTTAAGCACTAATGGATTGTGATACTAGAAAATTAATACAATACTTTGCAAAAAACAAGAAGTTGTACATCTGTTGAAATGACAAAGTGCGTCCGAACAAATGTGATAAACGAGATACTGTTTTAGCTGTGTCCACACTGCACCTTTCATCTGGTTAATGGATTAATTTATTTGCCCAGTAATCTAAACCATTAAATTAATGAAATAGGCTGGATTTTCACGACATCGAGTGAAAAAAATGATACAGATCAAACTCAGTATTATACAGGTAGTCCTCAGTTAATGACCACAATTGAGCCCCAAATTTTATATGGCTAAGTGACAAAATTTGTGTTTTGCCCCATTTTACAACTTTTCTTGCCACATTTGTTGAGTGAACCAATTTAGTTGTTAAGTGGGTAACACCGCTGTTAAGTGAATCTGGCTTCCCCATTGAATTGCTTGTCAGAAGGTCACCACAGCGGATCACATGACCCCAGGGCAGACCGCAACTGTCATAAATATGAGTCAGTCACAAAAACAGTCTCAAGCCACTTTTTTCAGTGCCGTTGTAACTTCAGTCACTAAATGAACTGTTGTAAATCAAGGACTAACTGTAATTAACCACATTCATTTCCTGCCTGAGCAGGGGGTTGGACTAGATGACCTCCAAGGTCCCTTCCAACATCATCATCATCATCATCATCATCATCATCATCATCATCATCATCATCATCATCATCATCATTATTATTATTATTATTACTATTATTACTATTATTACTATTACTATTATTATTATTATTATATCTTTGTGTGCTGCAGCTGCCAAAAAGGCCAACACAGTGCTGGGCTGCATTAACAGAGGGATAGAATCAAGATCACGTGAAGTGTTAATACCACTTTACAAGGCCTTGGTAAGGCCACACTTGGAATACTGCATCCAGTTTTGGTCACCATGAGGTAAAAAAGATGTTGAGAGTCTAGAAAGAGTGCAGAGAAGAGCAACAAAGATGATCAGGGGACTGGAGGCTAAAACATATCAAGGATGGTTGCTGGAATTGGGGATGTCTAGTTTAATGAAGAGAAGGACGAGGGGGGACATGATAGCAGTGTTCCAGTATCTCAGGGGCTGCCCCAAAGAAGAGGGAGTCAAGCTATTCTCCAAAGCGCCTGAAGGCAGGACAAGAACCAATGGATGGAAACTAACCAAGGAGAGAAGCATCATAGAACTAAGGAGAAATTTCCTAATGGTGAGCACAAGTGGAATGGCTTGCCTTCAGAAGTTGTGGGTGTCCCATCCTTGGAGGCTTTCAAGAAGAGATTGGACAGCCGTTTGCCTGAAATGGTCTAGAGTGACTCTCCTGGTAGAGCAGGGGGTTGGACTAGAAGACCTCCAAGGTTCCTTCCAACTCTGTTATTCTATCTAAAATGAATTTGCCTTTTCCACACCTTCCCCCAATATTTTATGATTCTATGATGTTCATACATTTTCACTGGTAGAATAACACTCAACAAGCGTCTCCTAGGGATCAACCACATCCAACTTCTTATCACTTCTATCCATCAATTCTAATATTATTCCACCCTACACAGATCAGGTTTTGATATCTTAACTGATCACAATCACGTCTTCACTTACCTACTTCTTTGAAGTGTTCCTCTTTTTCAAACACCTCTGGTTATCGTTCTTCTCTGGATTGCTTAACCCCTTTTTTTTTTAATTGAAAATTTTATAAAAGTTTTACAATGTAATTCCCCCCCTCCCCCAAACCCACCCTTACCCTCCCCCCTCCCTCCCCCCCCAATTCCCAGAGCCAATCACAGGGTTAACAGTACAATAACCATACTCTATCTAACATTAATCAACTATTAGAATAACAAATCTATAACATCCTTTAACTCTCTTTTAAACAAATATACTAATATTAAACACAATAATTATAACATCATATTAATAATTATAAATAAAAATAAGTAACCAATTATAACACATAAACCACATTAATACTCTAAAATTTGTGGTTTAAACTTTATCTTTTTCTTAAAAATATTTTGAATATTCCACCATATCTTAATCCAAAATGCCTTTACTTCCCTGCACGTCCACCAAATATGAAAATAGGTTGCATCTAAGTTTCCACATCTCCAACACTTAGGTTGTAAATTAGGATACATGCAGGACAATTTTTGAGCTGATCTCCTTTTTAATGTGTTGCCCACAACATCAAATCTGATTGAACCTGCCCAGAAAAGATGGGGGAGGGGGGAGCTTTTGGGTCTGATGTCACAACACCGTATTTCCGTGGCGGCATCCTAAAGTTACCCAAATTCTTTTTCAGAAGTGATAAATCTCCAAGCAGGAAACCCAGAAACCCAGGGTTATTTCCTGTCTTTGAAGAAAGAGACCATTGAGAAGTATTAAGAAGAAGAACTAGTGGGAACCCTGGTTGCAAGATTTCATGTTTGCCCACATTAACCACAATTAGCTTTTAGCTGCTTTCAAAGGAAACAGTGGCATAAAAAGCTGCCTCATATGGAATCAGGGGTTGAATATATAATAATAATAATAATAATAATAATAATAATAATAATAATAATAATAATAATAATAATAATAATAATAATAATAATAATAATAATAATAATAATAATAATAAAGTTGGAAGGGACCGTGGAGGTCATCTAGTCCAACCCCCTGCTCAGGCAGGAAACCCTATACCATTTTGGACAAATGGCTGTCCAGTCTCTTCTTAAAAACCTCCAGTGTTGGAGCATTCACCGCTTCTGGAGGCAGGTTGTTCCACTGGTTAATAGTTCTAACTGTCAGGAAGTTAGTTCTAGGTTGCTTCTCTCTTTGGTTAGTTTCCACCCGTTGCTTCTTGTCCTGCCTTCAGGTGCCTTGGAAAATAGCTTGACACCCTCTTCTTTGTGGCAGCCCCTGAGATACTGGAACACTGCTATCATGTCCCCCCTCGTCCTTCTCTTCATTAGATACCCTGAATCTGGAAAAAAAATCTACCACGAATCAGCCAGAGATTGGGGTGTGGGAGACTGTACTCTACAATAGAGTTTTGCATATTTGGTCATATAGTTGCATAGATAGGACAACCATTTGACTGGGCTGGTGTGTCTCCTGCCTTGAGCAGGAAGTTGGACTAGAAGACCTCTGAGGTCCCTCAGAGGGACCTGAGGGACTAGAAGACCTCTGAGGACCTCTGATTCTATGATTCTTTGGTGGCCTTCAGATGGATTGGAACAACATCTTACAGGCTTCCCAGTCAACAGGACAGTTTCTGGGTATTCTGGAAATTGAGATCCCAGATTGACCCACTTCTGCAGACCACTTTAAGTTGTCCTCTAGTAGAGAATGCACATTGCTTGAGCTTGAACTGTTGGGTTCTGGGTGATCTCTCAACTTCGTTCTATGGGGAAAGATGGAAGCAAGACCTTGCCATTGTGGAATGTCAAGTCAACAGAATTCTTACAGCCTAGCTCCCGGTGAACCCTGGGATTAATTAGGTACTGATAATTCTTAAATTCACCATCTTTCCTGATTTCCTAACGTCTGGTCGTTCTTTTAAGGTTGCCTCCATTTCAGGAAAGTCTAGCTTCCAATAGGAACTCCTTTTACCTGCGGTTCGATCTTCCAATCATTTCTTCTTCCCGTCCCATCAGGTTGATATTTATACGCCGAGAATAGAGGGATGTGCCCACTTATGTTGTACATTGTGGCAAATCGATACTTGCCCCGATAGAACTGGCAGATTCTGGCTCGATTCATTGGCTTCAGATTGGGGGGGGGGTTCCACCCAAGAAGAACTGATTGCAGGAGTTGAAACTGTTCACCACCTCCCCAGTTGCAGGCAGGAGAAAAGAGGCAACCAGGGAGAGGATCCATAACAACCACATGGCCGTGCGCTTGGTGGGTTGGTCCTTGTAGGGGAATCTTTGTGCTTGAAAAAGAGAAGAACAATGATAAAGTTCTGATTTAGCTATTCTTCCTTTTCCACGAAGAACTTTAGAAGGTCTTGAGATTGGGTTTAGCCAAGGGCAGATTAAGTCCAGCTAGTCCACCTGGTTAGATGGAAGCCAACCAGTTGGCTTACACTTCTGGATGGAAGAGCGGGAATGTGGGAAGGGAAAAGAAATGGTAAATGGGTGAAGAAGGGAAGGGTGAGGAAAGAAAGGAAAAGGAAGAGAGGAAAGAGAGGGAAGGAAGAGAAAGGAAGAAGGTAGGCAAGAGGGAAGAGAAGAAGGAAGAGGCAGAAGAGAGAGGAAGAAAATAACAACAACAACAATAACAACAATAATAATAATAATCGCACAGACTGACTACAAGCAGCGGCATGACAAAGTAGCAACAATGGTGCATTGGAAGATCTGCAAGAAATATCATTTGCCTGTAAGCAAGAACTGGTGGGATCATAAAATAGAGAAAGTCATAGAAAATGATAAAGTTAAACTGCTCTGGGACTTCAGAATTCAAACAGACAAGCACCTGCAACATAACACCCCGGACTTAACAATTGTCGATAAGAAAGACAAAAAAGTCTGGATAGTGGATGTGGCAGTGCCTGGAGACAGCAGAATAGACGAGAAAGAAGTGGAGAAGATAACAAAATACAAAGACCTACAAATAGAAATAGAAAGACTGTGGCAAAAGCAAGCAAGGGGAGTACCAATAGTAATAGGCGCCTTGGGTGCAATCCCAAAACAACTGGAGCACCACTTGGACACCATCATCGGCATTGACAAATTCACCATTAGTCAATTGCAAAAGGCAGCCTTACTAGGAACTGCTTCCATCCTGCGACGATATCTGTAATACCATCAAACATCCACATCTGCCTAATCCATCATGGCTGACCGTGCGATGATTCATAATAATAATAATAATAATAATAATAATAATAATAATAATAATAATAATAATAATAATAATAATAATAATAATAATAATAATAATAATAAAGTTGGAAGGGACCTTGGAGGTCATTGAGTCCACTCCCTGGTAAGATTTTTGATGCTTTCTGATTGCCGTTGACAGCTTCCAATTTACTGCTTCAAGTTTCATAACTGGAACGTTTCAATCATGACTGGAGCATTGCTTGCTACTGAGTTAGCAGATGGAGCTTCAGTAGACACAGGGGAGCAAACTACAACTACTGTCTATCTATTACTATCTGGAATTGGAAGGGATCGTTTTGGTGATCAAGCCAAACTCCATGATTGTGTGCAGTGTGGTAGTTCAAGTGCTGGCCTAGAAACCAGGAGATGGTGAGTTCTAGTCCCACCTTAGGCCCGAAAACCCGCTGGGTGACTTGGGCTCAATCATTCTCTTTCATCCCAAATAGGAGGAGAAAGGAGTATTAGGTATGTTTGCCACTTGGTAGTAATAAAAGTGGGATAAAGATCTAATAAACAAATAAATAACAGGCCCATAAAATTATTCCCACCTCCCTGGAGCTGGTGTTATCATGCTACCCCTGGACTTGACTCTCCCGTGTTGCTGATGGACCAAGAACCAGTTTCTTAAACACTCTTCCATTAATATTATTTTGTACCCTCTAAACCAGGGATGTGCAGTTCTTGAGATTTAATAATAATAATAATAATAATAATAATAATAATAATAATAATAATAATAATAATAATAATAATAATAAAGTTGGGTGGGACCTTGGAGGTCATCAAGTCCAACCCCCTACTCAGGCAGGAAACCCTATACCATTTCAGACAAAAGGCTGTCCAGTCTCTTCTTAAAAACTTCCAGTGTTGGAGCATTCACTGCTTCTGGAGGCAGGTTGTTCCATTGGTTAATTGTTCTAATTGTCAGGAAGTTTCTCCTTATTTCTAGGTTGCTTCTCTCCTTGATGAGTTTCCATCCGTTGCTTCTTGTCCTGCCTTCAGGCGCTTTGGAGAATAGCTTGACTCCCTCTTCTTTGGGGCAGCCCCTGAGATACTGGAACACTGCTATCATGTCCCCC
>NW_015388060.1:178089-180218 GCF_001527695.2 Protobothrops mucrosquamatus | reverse complement strand
CTGATTTTCCGCCGAGTCGTGGACCAGATCCTCCGGATATGGCCCAAGCTCCATCAGGAACCTCTCAGGGTCCATCAGTCGCCTGGGACGGAACCATCTAGGCGGTTCCGTCTCCCTGCGGCGAGGGGGGGCGGTCCGGAAGCCCAGCTTTAGGAGAGAATGATCTGACCATGTCATTCTCTCAAGAGAGTAAAACAATAAGACCTTGCTTCTAATGCACCAGATATTGCACTTCTATGAATTCAACCCAAAGTTATATGGATTTTGTTGCAGCAGTTCTATCGCCTTTTTGTCTGACAAATCCACAGACAAGCCCAGATATTGGGGGCTGATTCCTGTCTGTGCTTCATGAAGAAGTATTGAAAACCCTGGTAGCAAGAGGACTAGACGCTTAAACCTCTTTGCCCACATTAACCACAATTAATTTTAACAATAGCAGAATAACAGAGTTGGAAGGGGTCTGGGAGGTCTTCTAGTCCAACCCCCTGCTCAAGCAGGAAACCCTGTACCGTATCCGACAAATGGCTGTTCAGTCTCTTTTTAAAATCTCTTCCTAAAATTTCCTCCTTGAGGAGGGGGTTGGACTAGAAGACCTCCAAAGCCCCTTCCAACTCTTTTATTCTAATCCTCATGCTTCTGACAGAAGGCTGAGTTGTAGTAAGCAAAACTGGTCATCCATGCATGCAAACAACAGGTGACTATATCCAGGACTGAAAGAGCATAGGTAGGTCAAACATTTGCACGAGACGGGTCCCGCAGTGGTGACAGGCAATAACAAAACATCACACCGTGGCTTACCCAGCAGAAGCTCACAAATGCAACTGGACCTGGCTAGTCTCTTGCTTGTAGACAAGCATGAAGTCATGTAGACAGAGAAGAATCACAGTGCAGACAGGGGTTTCTGCTCCAAGATTTAATTTCTGGCTATTTCCTGTTATCTTTCTGAATACGTGACGGTTATTTTGAAGGCTTGCAAGGGAATGGATGCAGGCTGACGTAACTGTGGAACTGCCCCTGTTACTAAAGGGAGGAGGCAGACTGTGTTAAAACTATGGACGACAACAACCCAAAGCTCTCAAGCAGCCCATGGATTGTTTATATTGGGCACCTGTTCCTTTAAATTCCAGAGATGGAGTTTAAAATCAGCAAGGTGTGGTAGATATCGGGCTTTGTTGCAAAGAACAAACATAAAGCAAAGACAATCTCCAAGAGCGGAATAAAAATCAAAGTATGGGAAATATAAGGCGTGGTCAAGAATTGTGCTTGAAATTCAGATACAGTTGTCCTCCTCCTAGTTCAAAGTTTAACAGAAGAACAGAGTTAGAAGCCTTGTAGTATGGAAGGTAGACCATTTAATATAAAATAGACATTGAAAATATTTAAGAATTTCCAATTTCTTTTTTTCTTGGTTTTCAGATTTCCAAAGAACCTGGAAAGTTTCATTTCCTGGATACTTCTCCCACCTCCTGTTATTTTTCTTTCTCTTTTTCTGCTACCCAGAGACTGGCTGACATTTTAAACAAAAGCTGGGGTTTCCACCTTCTCTTTGATGAAAGTTGAAAGACCGTGTGGCCAACGTGGAAGATTTAAAACCACCAGATGGGAGGATTTCAAAGAGCAGACACTGATGGTTAGATAAGCAAGTCAAATATTAACTTCAAAGCCTAAATCAGGGGTTCCCAACCTGTAGGCTATGGCTTGCTACCAAGCCGTGGTCTCCCCATCCCCACTCGTGCTAGCCCTGCAGCCTAAACGAGGTTCCGCGTGCTGAAAACGGGGCCGGGCTAGTGAGTGTCATGTGGTCACTAGAACCACCCCATTTGTGTACACGTAAAATACTTCTCCTTTCCTTTCCCTCCAGTTCACCAACCGAGAAAGGCCACACTTGGAATACGGCATCCAGTTTTGGTCACCACGATGTAAAAAAAAGAGGTTGAGACTCTAGAAAGAGTGCAGAGAAGAGCAACAAAGATGATTAGGGGACTGGAGGCTAAAGCATATAAAGAAAGGCTGCTGGAATTGGGTATGTCTGCTTTAATGAAGAGAAGGACGAGGGGGAACATGATAGCAGTGTTCCAGTATCTCAGGGGCTGCCCCAAAGAAGAGGGAGTCAAGCTATTCTCCAAAGC
>NW_015388060.1:169696-176717 GCF_001527695.2 Protobothrops mucrosquamatus | reverse complement strand
TGGTAAGGCCACACTTGGAATACTGCATCCAGTTTTGGTCACCACGATGTAAAAAAGAGGTTGAGACTTTAGAAAGAGTACAGAGAAGAGCAACAAGGATGATTAGGGGACTGGAGGCTAAAGCATATGAGGAAAGGCTGCTGGAATTGGGTATGTCTAGTTTAATGAAGAGAAGGACGAGGGGGGACAGGATAGCAGTCTTCCAATATCTCAGGGGCTGAGATGGTATAGGGTTTCCTGCCTGAGCAGGGGGTTGGACTAGATGACCTCCAAGGTCCCTTCCAACTTTATTATTATTATAAGTAGACCAACCCAGAGGCGAGGACTGTGGAAAACAAATGCTCTAATCAGTCTCTACTTTGATTGGCTTGCTCTAAGGCTCCTAGGAGCTTATTTTTACAGTTTTCAAGATGAAGTGGGAAGACAGCTATGTCAACCGATGGGCCTGAATTTGAAAGCGATAGTTTGTAAATGTCGGGGGCAAGAAATCGGGAGTCCTCCTAGTCCAAAATAAGAGAATAACAAGATGGAAGGGACTTTGGAGGTCTTCTAGTCCAACCCTATACCCATTTCAGACAAATGGTTGTCCAATCTCTTCTTAGAAACCTCCAGTGATGAAGCACCCACAACTTCTGGTGGCCAGCTGTTCCACTGGTTAATTATTCTCATTGTCAGGAAGTTTCTCCTTAGTTCTAGGTTGTTTCTCTCCTTGATTAGTTTCCATCCATTGCTTCTTGTCCAGTCCTCTGGTGCTTTGGAGAATAGGTTGACCCCCCTCTTCTCTTGTGACAGCCCCTCAACTACTGGAAGACGGCTATCCCATCACCCCTAGTCCTTCGCTTTGTTATCTTACACATGCCTAATTCTCTCAATCTTTCATCATATGTTTTAGCCTCCAGATCTCTTGTCATTTTTGTTGCTTTTCTCTGCACTTTCTAGGGACTCACATTTTTTTGGGGGGGGAGAGGGGTGTATCATTGTGTCCAGGACTGGATGCACTAATCCAAGTGTAATCTTATCAAAGTTGTGTAAAGCAGTACTAGCACTTCAGGGTCAATTCAGGAAGCTTGGTACCCAATGTGCAATTTTAACATCTCTACATGTTAGTGAGGAAAACAACCCCTTGGAAGAGTCTGTAATCGGAACTAGATTAAGCTCAACTAAAATTGGGGTTATTAATGTTGCTACTAGGGTTTCAGGCCAACATAATTTTCAGCCAACCCATAGAATCCAGGATAATAATAATAGTAATAATAATAGTAATAATAATAATAAAGTTGGAAGGGACCTTGGAGGTCATGGAGTCCAGCCCCCTGCTCAGGCAGGAAACCGTACACCATTTCGGACAAATGGCTGTCCAGTCTCTTCTAAAAAACTTTCAGTGTTGGAGCATTCACTGCTTCTGGAGGCAGGTTGTTCCACTGGTTAATTGTTCTCACTGTCAGGAAGTTTCTCCTTAGTTCTAGGTTGCTTCTCTCCTTGATCAGTTTCCACCTGTTGCTTCTTGTCCTGCCTTCAGGCGCTTTGGAGAACAGCTTGACTCCCTCTTCTTTGGGGCAGCCCCTGAGATACTGGAAGACTGCTATCCTGTCCCCCCCTCGTCCTTCTCTTCATTAAACTAGACATCCCCAATTCCAGCAACCGTTCCTTGTATGTTTTACCCTCCAGTCCCCTAATCATCTTTGTTGCTCTTCTCTGTACTCTTTCTAGAATCTAGAGTCTAGAGTTGGGCAGGGGGTTTTCCACAATCAAAGCAGGGATTGTAAAAAAATAATTTTACAGCCTTTTTTGCTAAATGTTTCCTCCAGGAAGAGTGAAATAAAGTTCCAACCTGGAGGCTCTTTTTTAACCAGCCAAGTTGGTCGCCTTCTTTTACACTTCCAGTTTAGATTCTGCGATTTAGTGACAGGTATGGAAAGTGGAATTGAGTTTAGAATTGCATGTGTATTAAGACCCCATTTCTATTCACACTTATTTAGAATTAATCCATGTTGGATCCAGAGGCTTCTAAGTGAAGAACTGAAGAATTCAGGATTATTAGACCTAGATGACCGCTCCATCATCCATCTCTTTGTTTGCTAAGATTTGACACCAACTTAATGACATTTAATCAATCAATCAATCAAACAATTAATCAAGGAAAAAACAAGGAAAACACTGAAATAATTTAGCAATATTTTAGTCATTTTTTCTAGATTGATTATACTGAAAGTAACAAAAGGACACAGATATTGATAAGCAGGTTTATTGCAAGAAGTAAAAAAGCTACAGAGAAAGCATTCAAGCAGCTACGTACAGGAAGGCATCAATTTACGACCACAATTGGAACTGGAAGTCTGTCACTAAGCGATGTTATTGTTAAGTGGGTCACACCCAATTTTACAACCTTCAGGACACTGCAACATTTTGTAAATACATGCCAATCAGCCACATTTTGATCATGTGACCACAGGACACTGCAACAGTCATACATAGATTGTAAGTCATTTTTTTCAGCATTGTCATAACTTCAAACAGTTGTGAAATGGTTGCAAGTTGAGGACTACCCATGTCAAACATAAGCCCTATTTAGCAGGGAATGAAATTTGATTCCTAAGGGTCTTCTTCCCACCCACATGGTGCAATGGACGGAAAATTGTTCCTCATCACTGCAGTTTCTTTTCTGACGAGTTATACACGGGTTGAAACCACAAAGCCCATCCAAAACTGTGACAAACAAGAAACTGTTTTAGCCGTGTCATCGTTGCACCCTTCGTCTCATTACTGGATTATTTTATTTTCTGGGTTTGCTCAGTAACCTGAACCATAAGCTAACCAAACAGCCTGGATTTTCATAACATTGAGCCAAAAAGAAAAATTGATACACATCAAATCAGGGTTATAATAATTGCATTTGTTCCGTATGTCGAACAACTAGGCGGCTACGTTTATACTTTGCTTTTATTTTTGAACTCTATTTTGCAGACAGAGAATTACCTTATTCGTTATTAATCATATCATTTGCAAGCACCATTGAAAAGATTAATGCTGTGCCCGTATTTGAAACTTAGAAATCTTTCCAGCTCCGTCAGAGTAAAACTGATTACCTTATTCTGATTATTATTCTCAGCAATGAATGCCCAGGATGTTTTGGATCGGTTTCGAAACTCACAACAAATTGCAGCCCAGATATGACTGGGTATATTCACTCTGTTGTTGAGGAGTGTATTCCCAGGTACCACACCCACAATGGCATATGTACTAAGGCACGAGCTAGTAGTTTGTTTTATATTTTGTTCATACGCTTTCCATTGTCCACGATTGAGTTTTGCATCCATGGGCACAGTGTTGGTCAAAGTGAAGGTTGCATTCATGCTCTCCTGATCCGATTGATGGCACACTGGTGCCAAGTGTCCTCTGTCGAACGTGGGAGCATTTACGTAATCACTCGAAAAAGCCTGGCTGTCTGCAAGGAGATCGTAGATTCGACTATGTTCCGATACCATTTCTGGTTCAGGGGCTGCAAGCTAGGAATAAGGAAGGACAAGCAATGTGCCTGATTAGCATTCACACAACACTCAATCAAATACCCAGAAGGTGAGGAAAGATCTATCATGAATCAACCAGGGAATGGGGTGTGGGATCTTCCTACAATAAGGCTATGCATATTTGGCATCCCAGCCAACAGGGAAGTTTCTGGGAATTCTGGACATTGAAGCCCCTGACTGGCCCTCTTGGGGAGCCCACTCTAAGCTGTCCTCTAGCACGGGGCTTTTCAACCAGTGGTAAGGGTATCACCTGTGGTACATTGGCACATGGTAGGTGATAGGGGGGGAATGAGCTGAACTGGTGGCAGCACCGCACAAGCCTGAGCGAGAGATAACTGGAGCTGCAGGGCTGTCAGGGCTCAGCGGAAGCGCCAGGATCAGCGCCAGGTTCCAGCTGGAGCTCGGCGCTGATCCTGGCGCTTCTGCTGAGCCCAGAAGAAGCGCCGATCAGCTGGAATGTTGCAGCCTCTCCAGGGTCTTGTGATTTACATTCAGATGCTTGGCAACTGATTCACATTTATGACGGTCACAGTGTCCCAGGGTCATGTGAAGTGACCAAAACCTGCTGCAACCACCCAGCAGGAGGGGGGAATAAAAACCAAACACCCCCCGACCCCACCCCCGCTGCCAATCCTCAACAGAAATGCTCACAATGAAAACCTCGGACAGGAGGAAGAGCGCCACCAGGTGGGCAGGCAGGTGTCTTGCTCGGCTGTGGCTTGGGGGGCACTTTTTTCAGTGCCATTGTAACTTCGAACAGTCACTAAGCGAACTGTTGTAAGTCGAGGACTACCTGTACTTCATCACTTCTTTCCATTTATTTTTTTTTTGGTCATCAAGTTTTTGACACCTTGCTAGGCGACTGGTGGTACTCGGATATTGCCATATCCTAAAAGTGGTGCAATGGGTGAAAAGGTTGAAAAGCCCTGCTCTAGCAGAGAAAACAGGTTGATTGAGCTTGAAATTTGGGGTTTGGGGTGCTCTGAGTCTGGTTCTTTGGGGAAAGATGGAAGTAGGACCTCGCCAACGAGGACAACAGAATTCAAGCTCCTAAAAGCTCCTGAAGATTAATTATGTATAAATAATTCTTAAATCCACTGCCTTGCTTTATTTCCTAACCACGGACTCCATTTCAAGAATGTTTAGCTTCAAAATAGGAACTCCTTTTACCTGTGGTTCAATCTTCCAGTTGTCTTTTCTTTCACCCGTACTATAAGGATCTAGATTATAAGCTGAGAAAATGGGGATGCGTAGACGTGTGTCGTACATTGTGACAAAATAATACTCGGCTTTATACTTCTGGCAGATTACGGCCATATTGGTTCGCTGCAGATTGGGGGGAACACCATCCAAGAAGAACTGACTGCACTCGCTCAAACTGTTCACCACCTCCCCAGTGGCAGGCAGGAGAAAAGAGGCAGCCAAGGGGAGGATCCATAGCAGCCACATGACCGTGCGCTTGGTCAGTTGGTCTTTCAATGGAATTTTTCTGCCAAAAAAAAAAAAGTGAGAGAAGAATAATGATAAAGCTTTGATTTAGCAAAGTTCCATAACGAACGTGAGAATGGGTCCGAGGTTGGGTTGTGCCAAGGGCACCTGAGGTCCAGCTGGTGAGAGGGAGGCCAGCCAGATTGTTTACGCTTCTGGATGGAAGAGCAGGAATGTGGGAAGGGAAGGGAACTGGTAAGCAGGAAAAGAAGGGAAGGGCGAGGAAAGAAAGGAAAAGGAAGAAAGGAAGGAAAGAGAGGGAGGAAAAAGGAAAGAAAGGAGAAAAGAAAGGAAAGAGAGGGAGGGAAAGAGGTTTTCCAAAGAGGCTCTTAGGAACATCTTGAGAAAAGAGGGCACAGCTGAGGAGAAGGAAGAGGCAGACGAGAGAGGAGGAAGGACCAGGGATGGTGGAGAGACAACTTACAGCATCAAATAGAGAACACCCACAAACACAGAGAGACATTCTTTTCTCTTTATTTAACATTTGCATGTCAAAGAAAGTTAGAAAGAGCTTCTGTTATAAGAGGTTGGAGAAGAACCATGTCTTCCTACGAGGGCGATCAGCTTATCCTTGTAGCCAGCACTACACCTGCACTCCTGGAAGAGAAAGGGGCTGGAGGCAAAACTGCACGCATGCACACACACACACACACAAACAAACACATAAACACACATCCACATATGCACCCCCTCTCAGTAAAGGTTGGTGTCCGTGAAGAGGCGCACGAAGGAAGAAGCAGAGTCAAGCTGAGGATCTGATCATTTAGGGAATGGGTGGGGGGTCTTTGAAAGTGTTCATTCCAGACTGGATTATTGTCCTGAAATATCTGCAGGGTCTCATTCTCCCACCAGACTTCTCCCAGCCACCCAAATCATCTAGAAAGCAACTGATCACTGATGCCCCTCTTCTGAGAGGTTGGGGGGCTGGTGCCAAGGGGGGGCTACCTGCTGCTTCAGCCCCTCCAGAACAATTTTCCCATCAAGCTGGCCCCTTCACCCCACTCAGGAAACAACTACACACTGAACTTTGCTCTAGAAATCCGGTTTGCCAGATGATTGAATGGGTAACCCTCTTTGCCCACATTAACCATCATTAACAATGTTCAGAAGTCTCATAAGAAGGAAATGTCATATTGAAAACTGCCTTATATGGAATCGGCAGGTGAAGCTGTCCGGGGTTTTAAGAGAATCACATCAGCCCTAGGAAAACCTGGATGCTGTCATGGCCTCCATCCTCCAATATCCATTACTCTGGAGTTGACCTGGAGGGCTCCCCTCCTTCATTCATTCACTCTTGCAACTCAGTTTGCTTTTATCTTTCTTCCTGGAAAAGTTGGCACCACCTCCACACAACACACTTACCATGTTATTTGCTCAGCAGGGTTGGGAGAAATTTTTACGACCCACATAATAAAGTTTATGCTTGAGGTTGTCCATCTCTGGTTCCCTCCAAACACGTAACAAATTATTCAGAAGTTCGTTTAGATTTTCTTGCTTCCTTGAGTTACTTATAGCGTAATAAAATAGCAGGATGAAAATCTAATAAACAAATAAAATGCCCATAAAATTCTGCCTCCAGAAGCGGTGAATGCCCCAACACTGGAAGTTTTTAAGAAGAGACTGGACAGCCACTTGTCTGAAATGGTATAGGGTTTCCTGCCTGAGCAGGGGGTTGGACTAGATGACCTCCAAGGTCCCTTCCAACTTTATTATTTCCTGAAGAAATATACTAATAACGGTTCTTATGACACCTGATCTAACAGGACATTTCTGTGGAACTGACTCTGTTGGGAGGAGGCAGAGAATATTAAAGCTGTGGAAACCAACAACCTAAAGCTAAAAGGTAGCCCACAAATTGTCTACATTTGGCCCCTGTCCCGTTAAATTCCAGAGACAGACCAAATAAAAATATGGGTATGTTCATTGTGGCAAATTGATAAATTCAACTGTCTTGCCATATTTCCTAACCTCTGACTGTTTAGAATTCAGGGGTAGGCAACCTTGGC
>NW_015388060.1:164437-168931 GCF_001527695.2 Protobothrops mucrosquamatus | reverse complement strand
GTTCCCCCAGGCTGGCTCAGGAATTCTGGGAGTTGAAGTCCACGAGTCATGAAGGGGCCATAGTTCCCCCATGCTGGCTGAGGAATTCTGGGAGTTGAAGTCTCCAAGTCATGAAGGGGCCATAGTTCCCCCACGCTGGCTCAGGAATTCTGGGAGTTGAAGTCCACGAGTCATAAAAGAGCCAAGGTTGACTACCCCTGCTTTAGATGGAAGAGCAGGAATGTGGGAAGGGAAGGGATGAATAGGCAAAGAAGGGAAAGGCTAGGAATAAAGGAAAAAGAAAAAGAAAAAGAGGGAGGGAAAGATAAAGATTCCCCAAAGAGGAATGGAGAGGAGTTTGACAGGAGGGGCCTCAGCTGTGGAGAAGGAAGAGGCAGAAGAGAGAGAAGGAAGAACAGGGATGGTGGAGAGACAACTTGAAGCATCAAATAGGGAAGCCAGAAATACACACACAGACACACAGACAAGCACACACAGATTGTTGATGCTTTCTCGTTGCAGTTGACAGCTTCCAACTTCCCCTCTAGAGCAACTTCAGTCAATCTTTACTAAAATTTTGAGTTCTGTATTGTGGGTGACTTTGGCCCAGACTCCCCCCCCCACACCTCAGTCCAATCCTTCTCACAGGCCTAATGCTGTGGGGAAAATAGGAGGGGGAATGAATATTAGATCTGTTTGCCACCTTGAGTTACTCCTGGCATAATAAAGGCAGGATAAAAATCTATTAAATAACATGCCCATAAAATGATTCCCACCTCTCTAGAGCTCCTGTTTTTATACAGCCCCTGGATTCGACTCTTCCATGTTGCTGAGTGGCCAAGGAGCAGTTTCTTAACCATGCTTCAATGAATATTATTCTGTGCCCACTAAATCAGGGATGTGCAATTCATTGGATTTGATTCTGAATTCTGGATGTGACTCTCTCAAGAGAGAAAGTGATGAGGAATTCTGTTGCAGCAGTTCTATCTTTGCCCACATTAATCATAATTACTTTTAACAATTCTGACAGAAGGTCCAGTTGTAGTAACCAAAAGCTGTCATCTATGCAAGCAACTATATATCCAGCATTCAAGGAGCACAGATCAAGCATTGGCACAAGAAGCCTGCAGCCCATCACCAAGCATCACCCATTGGCTTACTCGGCAGAGAATACTCACAAGTGCGACGGTCTCTTGCTTGTAGACCAGAAGACGTTGGGTAGACAGACAAGAGTCACGATGCAGATAGAGGGCTCTGCTCCAAGATTTATATTCTGTCTATTTCCCGTTACATTTCTGAAGAAATGAACCCGATTGTCTTTGTGGCATTTGACCTAGGCTGACCTTTCTGTGGAACAGTCTCTGTCAGCAAGATGCTGTGGATACCAACAACCCAAAGCTAAAAAGCAGCCCACAGATTATCTATATTTAACACTTTTCCCTTCAATTCCCAGAAAAGGGGCTAGTAAAAAAATAAAATCAGCAAAATGTGGTGGATATCAGGCCAAGTTGCAAAGGGCTATCATCAAGGAAAAAACAATTCCCAAGAGAGGAATAGGAATCAAAGTACGTTAAATATAATACAAGGTCTAGACAACAGGGAGGCCAACAGAATTCTTACGGTCCTGGTGAACCCCGAGATTCGTCCTGTACAAATCATTCTTCAACTCAGCATTGTTTCCTGTTTCTGTAACAGTACGTTAGCCGTGCACTTGTTGGTTGGCCTTTAACTGGAATCTCTCTGCCTGCAAAAGAGAAAGAACAATGACAAAGTCTTCCTGAAGCATGAAGAACCAAAGAGAGCCTTGAAGTTGGGTTTGACCAAGAGCATTTGAAGTCCAGCTGGTCCACCTGGTCAGATGGAGGCCAGCCAGATGGCTTTCACTTCTAGATGGAAGAGCGGGAATGTGGGAAGGGAAGGGGTGAATAGGTAAAGAAGGGAAGGGACAGGAAAGAAAGGAAAAAGAAAAGGAAAGAGAGGAAGGAAAGAGAAAAGGTTTCCCAAAGAGACTCTTAGGAACAAATAAGAGTTTGACAGGATGGGCTCAGCTGAGGAAAGGAAGAAGCAGAAGGTAAAGATGGAAGAACAGAGATAGCGGAGAGATTGTTGATGTTTTCTTTTTTATATATATATATAAAAGTTTTATTGGTTTTTTTCCATTTTTTACAAAAGCTTAGGACACAACGTGGTGGTCAGAGTGTCAAATCATTCAAGAACAAAATCATATACATATAGCTCAAATTAATTATAAACAATTTCCTCTCTATAAGAAATAATATTACATATTAAAATTAATACAATTTTAGATAAAATTCCATCAAACAAAAATCCTCAATCACCTTGCAATTATGATAATCTATATCCTGTTTTAAGCTTTACCAATTACAATTATCATATTCCAGTTACATTTCAATAGACGTATATTTGGGATTTCAGGTATCCTTAATATTAGATCACTCATTAAGACTAATTTTTCCCCTATCACAAGCAGCTCTTACAACATATTTTTCATATTTAAAATAACAATATAAATCCATGATTGTTGATGTTTTCTGATTGCAGTTGACAGCTTCCAACAAAATGCTTCCTATATCCAGTTATGATCGATTGGAGCATTGCTGGCTACCCAGTTAGCAGAGACAGCTTCAGGAGACATATAGGGAAGCCAACTATACACACATACACAAACCCACACACAGGCATTCTCTGTTCATCTTCTTTAATTGCCAATTGTATGTCAGAGTAAGATGGGAGAGATCTTGCTATTATATGAGGTTGGAGATGTAGCAGGGCTACCTAGGAGGGCAATCAGATTATCCTGGGATGCTCTCCAGACCTTTAACAAATTGTTCAGGAATTCAATTACTCAGCAACAGATTGATCTGACCAGAATGAGGCCAGAAGGATTCTATGCAGGTGGGAAATTCTGGGAGTTGAAGGCCATTTACCTTAAAATGGCTAAGGTTGAGACAAGTTAGGTAACTTGTCTACGGAGATTGTCAATCCTCCGGGTCATGGTTGGCACAAACGTGCTTTTCAAAAAGGAACTGGACTTTTGCGTGTGTGTTTCCTTTTTCAACAAGATGACAAATTGGCCTTTCAAGTAATGGAGAGAGCCAGTGCAGTGTAGTAGTTTAGGTGCTGGCCTGGATATCAAGAGATGGTGAGTTCTAATCCCACCTTCGTCATGAAAACCAGCTGGATGACTTTGGGCCAATCACCAGGAGACGGTGAGTTCTAGTCTGGGTGTTGGCATGTAAGACAGCTGGATGACCTTGTGCCAATCACCAGGAGATGGTGAGTTCTAGTCCCACCTTAGGCATGAAAGCCGCCTGGTGACTTTGGGCCAATCCCCAGGAGACGGTGAGTTCTAGTCTGGCTGTTGGCATGTAAGCCAGCTGGATGACCAGTTAGAGACAAGTTAGGTAACTTGTCTACGGAGATTGTCAATCCTCCTGCTCATGGTTGGCACAAAGGTGTTTTTCAAAAAGGAACTGGACTTTTGTGTGTGTGTTTCCTTTTTCAACAAGATGACAAATTGGCCTTTCAAGTAATGGAGAGAGCAAGTGTAGTGTAGTGTAGTGGGCCAATCACCAGGAGACGGTGAGTTCTAGTCTGGCTGTTGGCATGTAAGCCAGCTGGATGACCTTGGGCCAATCACCAGGAGATGCTGAGTTCTAGTCTTGCATTCGCCCTGAAAACCGGCTGGATGACCTTGGGCCAATCACCAGATGGTGAGTTCTATTCCCGCCTTAGGTATGAAAGCTGGCTGGGTCACTTTGGGTCAATCATGCTCTCTCATACCAACCCACCTCATGAGGATGTTATTGTTGAGAAAGTAGGAGAAGGAGTATTAGATATGTTTGCTGCTTTCAGTTATTGTAATAAAAAATAACTAACATGCCCATAAAATTATTCCTGCCTTCCTGGAGCTGTATTATCGTTCTGCCCCTGGACTCGACTCTCCCATGTTGCTGATGGACCAAGGACCAGTTTCCTAACCAATCTTCCATGAATATTATTCTGTGCCCTCTAAACCAGGGATGTGCAGTTCTTGGGATTTGATTCCAAAGTGCGAATGTCATTCTTTCTCAAGAGAAAAACGATGAGAACTTTACTTCTAATGTGCAGTACACTGCATTTCTATGAATTCAACACAAGGCTGCATGAAATCTGTTGCAGCAATTCTATTGCCTCACAGTGTGACAAATCCACAAACAACAAAACCCCGAGCCTGTTTGGGATGGGCGGGTCTTTTCTTGTCTGTGCTTCATGGAGAAAACTTGAAAACCCTGGTAGCAAGAGGACTATAGGCTTAAATCTCTTTGCCCGCATTGACCAAAATTAATGTTAAGATAAAGGCCTCTGCTCCGAGATTGAACCTCTGGCTATTTCGTCTGATCTTTGTGAAGAAATGAACACACAACTGTCCTTGGGCTGAGCTTGACCTAGGGCTGAGCTTTTTGTGGAACTGATTCCACAAAGACAGCGTTAAAGTTGCGGAAGTCAACAGCC
>NW_015388060.1:158702-163763 GCF_001527695.2 Protobothrops mucrosquamatus | reverse complement strand
TAAATCTCTTTGCCCGCATTGACCAAAATTAATGTTAAGATAAAGGCCTCTGCTCCGAGATTGAACCTCTGGCTATTTCGTCTGATCTTTGTGAAGAAATGAACACACAACTGTCCTTGGGCTGAGCTTGACCTAGGGCTGAGCTTTTTGTGGAACTGATTCCACAAAGACAGCGTTAAAGTTGCGGAAGTCAACAGCCGAAAGCTAAAAAACTGCCCATGGATTATCTATAGTTGGCACTTTTCCTTTTAAATTCCAGAGAAGGGGCAAGTAAAAAAAAAAAAAATAATCAGCAAAATGTGGTGCTCTCATTACAGCTCTATAAAATTAAAAAGGTTGGAAACCTAGGCATTTCTGTAAACAAATGTCGTAAGTCTAGGGATCAGAACTTATTTTCATATGCTGTGGATCTCACTCTAAGGCTAAAAGGGCTATAATATGTTTGATGCAAAGATAGTGGTTCTCAACCTGTGGGTCGGGACCCCATTTGGGGTCGATCGACCATTTCATGGGGGTCGCCAAGCAAGGCTGTCTGCCATTTTTTTTGTCCGCCATTATTTTTGTCCGCCATTTTTTTCCCCTTTTCCAGCAGGTGCCTTACCTCCCTTGGGCTGGGCCAGCTGGTGGTCGGCCTGCTCCGTCTCTGCCACTTGCCAGCTACGCCTCGGCCGGCGCAGGGGGCGGAACCACGCATGCGCGGCGCTCCCGGGCAGGGAAAGTCCTCGACCTACGACCGATTTAGTCCTCGACTTATGACCGGTTTAGTCCTCGACTTACGACCGGTTTAATCCTTGACTTACGACCGGATGGGGTCGCAGCATTAAAAAGGTTGAGAACCACTGATATACAGGATCACAGCACATGGATTATTCCTTCTCTATTCTTCTCTAGAGTTGGAAAGGGCTCATTTTGGTGGTCAAGCCCAACTTCTGTATTATGACTAGCCAGATTTTTTTTCAACAAGCTGACAAATTGGCCATTCAGGTAATAGAGAGAGCCAGGGCAGTGTAGTAGTCTAGGTGCTGGCCTAGAAACCAAGAGTTTGCCATTAAAGCTGGCTGGGTGACTTTGGGCCAATTACAACGACATGATGAGTTCTATTCCCGCCTTACGCATGAAAGCCAGCCGTGTTCCTTTGGACCAATCATCAGGAGATGCTGAGTTCTAGTCCCGCCTTAGGTATGAAAGTTGGCTGGTGACTATGGGTCAATCATGCTCTGTCAGCCCAGCCCACCTCACAGGATTGTTGTTGTTGGGAAAATAGGAGGAAGGACTGTTACCTATGTTTGCCGTTTTCCGTTATTTATAAAGTAATAAACAAAGAAATAACATGCCAATAAAATTATTCCCGGCTTCGTGGAGATACTATTATCATACTGTCCCTGGACTTTTCCAGGTTGCTGGTGGGCTGAGGGCAAGATTCTTAATCACTGTTCAATGAATATTATATATATTAAACCAGGGATGTCCAATTCTTTGGACTTGATTCCAAATTTCAAATGTGACTCAGCATAACTTTCTAATGCGCAGGACTTTGCATTTCTATGAGCTCAACCCAAGTTTGCATGAATTCTGTTGCAGCAGTTCTGTTGCCTTTGTGCCTGACAAATCCAGAAGCAGGAAACCGAGATATTGGGGGCTGTTTCTCTGATTCACGAAGAAGGATTAAACATCTTTGCCTACATCAGTGGTTCTCAACCTGTGGGTCGGGACCCCATTTGGGGTCGATCGACCATTTCATGGGGGTCACCAAGCAAGGCTGTCCGCCATTTTTTTGTCCGCCATTTTTTTTGTCCACCATTTTTTCCCCTTTTCCGGCGGGTGCCTTACCTCCCTTGGGCTGGGCCAGCTAGTGGTCGGCCTGCTCCGTCTCTGCCGCTTGCCAGCTACGCCTCGGCCGGCGCAGGGGGCGGAACCACGCATGCGCAGCACTCCCGGGCAGGGAAAGTCCTCGACTTACGACCAGTTGGGTAGTCCTTGACTTACGACCGGTTTAGTCCTCGACTTATGACCGGTTTAGTCCTCGACTTACGACCGGTTTAGTCCTCGACTTACGACCGGTTGGGGTCGCGGCATTAAAAAGGTTGAGAACCACTGGCCTACATTAACCATAATTACTTTAACAGTCTCCTGCTTGAGCAGGGTGTTGGACTAGAAGACCTCCAAAGTCCCTTCCAACTCTGATATTGTGCATTTTAATCCTCATTTCTCCAGCCTACCTCTTCTCATAGGGAGATCCCACTTTATCAGAGCACTGATAAACCTATACCATTTCAGACAAATGGCTGTCCAGTCTCTTCTTAAAAACTTCCAGTGTTGGAGCATTCACCGCTTCTGGAGGCAGGTGGTTCCACTGGTTAATTGTTCTGTCAGGAAGATTAATTATATAGAAATAATTTTTTAAGTTCACTGTCTTGACATATTTCCTCTGACTGTTCCTTTAAGGCCATTTCCATGTCATGAATGTATAGCAATAAAATAGGAACTCCTTTTACTGCGGTTCAGTCTTCCAGTCATTTCTTCTTCTGGCCACACAAGCTTGATAGTTATATAACAAAAAATAAGAGGATGCACCGATTTCTGCGGTTACTGTCAGGGAATTGTGCAATAGATGTCCACACGAAGTCAGAGACTTGTATATAGAACTTGTAGTTTTATATAAATAAATATGTTTTGCATCCATATTCACAGCGAACAAGATAGACTTGTGTACAGAACTTGTAGTTTTATATAAATAAATATATTTTGCATCCATATTCGCAGCGAACAAGATAGACTTGTGTACAGAACTTGTAGTTTATATAAATAAATATATTTTGCATCCATATTCGCAGCGAACAAGATAGACTTGTGAACAGAACGTGTAGTTTTATATAAATAAATATATATATATTGCATCCATATTCGCAGCGAACAAGATAGACTTGTGTACAGAACGTGTAGTTTTATATAAATAAATATATTTTGCATCCATATTCACAGCAAACAAGATAGTTAGGCAAACAGGAGCATCCTGAGGTAAATCTCAGCACACAACAACATTATTCCTTACAGGTTATGTCCCTTCTGACGTCAGACTTCATTTTAATGAACGTGTGTGATATTATGGGATGCAAATATGTAACATGCTTGACCACATGCAACTGATTTCCTATGCAAAATGGAGGTGACTTTGATCCTGTCCAACCAATTTTTCTCTTGGATTTTTCTTTGTTATGCTAACTATAAAAGGTGTTGTAAACTAAAGATTGGGGTTCCCTCTTTGAATGAGAGGAATCCCCTTTATCGGAATATTCTGATAAATTGTAATAAAATGATCCTCCTGTCTCGGTTTGTCTGACTGGAAAGTATGCAGGCCGAGGCACGAGCCTAAAACAAGCCATATTTGGCATTGAAACTTATAATAATAATAATAATAATAATAATAATAATAATAATAATAATAATAACAACAACAGCAACAACAGCAACAACAACAACAACTTCACCACTAGTCAATTGCAAAAGGCGGCCTTACTAGGAACTGCTTCCATCCTACGACGATATCTGTAATACCATCAAACATCCACATCTGCCTATCCCAAGTCCTTGGGAAGGACTCGATAGGTAGACAAAAATGCCAAATCCAGTCTGAACATTTGGCTGACTGTGCGATGATCCATAATAATAATAATAATAATAATAATAATAATAATAATAATAATAATAATAATAATAATAATAAAAAATTGGAAGGGACCTTGGAGGTCATCTAGTCCAACCCAAAGTTCAGGCAGGAAACCCTATACCATTTCAGACAAATGGCTGTCCAGTCTCTTCTTAAAAACTTCCAGTGTTGGAGCATTCACCGCTTCTGGAGGCAGGTTGTTCCACTGGTTAATTATTCTACCTGTCAGGAAGTTTCTCCTTAGTTCTAGGTTGCTTCTCTCCTTGATTAGTTTCCACCTGTTGCTTCTTGTCCTGCCTTCCATTTTAAGATCGACTCAGATGAGGATATGGACAAATCAATGCCTTTTCTTAGCAACAGTGTGAAATTGGCTTCCTCTTGGCCTCTGCCAGGATCTTTTCCAAGGCCAGCAAAGTAAATTCCCTCTTATCCACTAGTTTAGATTCTAAAATTGGAAGGCAGAATTTAATTTGGAATGGAATATGTATTTAGACCCCAATTCTACACCCACTTATTTAGAATTAATCCACATTGCATTCAGAGGTTTCTGAGTGAAGAACGGAAGAATTCAGGATTATTGGACCTAGATGACCACTCCATCGTCCATCTCTATTTGTGAGGATATGACACTGAATTAATGGTATTTAATAATTCAATCCAGGCCAAAATAGGGAAAACACCTAGAACTATTAGCAATGTGTCATTTCCGTGCACCCCCTGCATACACATACCCCTGATTGATCGATCGATTGAAGAATTGATTGATAATATTGTGCAAAATGGAATGATCAACCTTTTTTAGACTGATATAATGAAAATCAACAAGGACACACATCTTTGTTTATTGCAAGAACTAAGAAAGCCATTGAGAAAGAATGCTAGCAATTATGTACAGGAAGTCCTCAACGTACAACCACAGTTGAAACTGGAACCTCATCACTAAGTAGTGAAATGGTTAAATGGGTCACACCCAGTTATACAATTGGCTTATTGTATAATTATACAACCATTTTGATTCATGATCACACAGTGAAACCAGCTTCCCCCCCGATTTTGCTTCTAAGGAGAACCCTGGGATGATTGCCCATGGTGACTTTGGGGCACTGCAGCCATCATGAATCCATGCCTGTTGCCCATCGCCTACGTTTTGATCATGTGATCACAGGGACACAGTAGCAATCATACCCGCGAGGATTGGTTGCCAGGCGCTATTTCAGCATCGTCATAACTTCAAACAGTTGATAAATGAATGGTCGTAATCTGAGGACTACTTATATCAAAGATAAGTGCTACTTATCATGAAATCCTATTTGATTCCTAAGGGTCCTCTTCCCACCTGCACAGTGCAATGGACTGAAAATTGTTCCTTCTCACTGCACTTTCTATCCTAACAA
>NW_015388060.1:154275-156833 GCF_001527695.2 Protobothrops mucrosquamatus | reverse complement strand
GCAGGAGTTGGGTGCTGCGGCGGCCTCCCCTTCGCTGACCTGCGTGCACGAGAAGAAGTCAATCCTGGGGAGGGCGGGGCCTTGCTCTGCGCCTGCGCTCTTCAGGCGCCCCCTGCAGGGCACATTTGGTAGAGTTCGTGCAGACTGCCGCCAAGCAGCATATTTTCCACAAACAAGTGAGGTGGAGCGGGGGGGGGAGGGAGGCGCCACCGCGGGGGGTGGGTGGGGAAGAGAAGGCGGTTGACAAGCCCTGCCTAAGACCATCGGAAATATGTGTTTTCCGATGGTCTTAGGCGACCCCTGTGAAAGGCTCGTGCGACCCCCAAAAGGGTCGCGACCCACAGGTTGAGAACCGCTGGTTTTGAGGGTTAGGTGCTTTATTACAAGCACCATTGAAAAGATCAACTTTTTTCTGCTTGTAGAGATTAGCAAGTTGTGTTTGCAGATCCCCCAAGGTAGGCCTGTCCACCCTGTTCTGATCATTGGGAGCAATGACTGCCCAGGACTTTCTGCGATTGTTTTTCATCACACAACAACCTGCAGCCCAGATATGACTGGGTATATTCACTCTGTTCTTGAGGTTGGTATTCCCGGGCACCGCACCCACAATGATATACAGAACATCACAATCTCTTGCATCTATACTTTCTTCATATCTTTTCCATTCTCCATTATTGAGTGAGTGAAGTTGGGGCACAATGTTGGTTAAGGTGAAGGTTGCATCTTTGCTAGCCTGATTTGGTTGATGTAAGGCTGGGGCCAAGTGTCCTCTGTCGTATGGCTCAGCATCACGGTAATCCTGTTCAACAGCCTGGCTGTTTGCAAGGATAATGGGGTCGATCCCACAGGTCGCTTCCAATTCCATGCTTTTGTGACGATGATACTCACGATCCTTAGGCAGTGCAAGCTAGGAATAAGAAAGGACAAACAGTGTGATCTGGTTAGCGTAAACACAACACTGAGTCAAAGACCCTGAATCTGGAGAAAGTTCTATCATGAGTCAGCCAGGGAATGAGGTGTGGGATACTCTGTAAAGCAGTGGTTCTCAACCTTTTTAATGCCGCGACCCCAACCGATCGTTAGTCGAGGACTAAACCAGTTGTAAGTCAAGGACTAAACCAGTCGTAAGTCGAGGACTACCCAACCGGTCGTAAGTCGAGGACTTTCCCTGCCCGGGAGCGCCACGCATGCGTGGTTCCGCCCCCTGCGCCGGCCAAAGCGTAGCTGGCAAGCGGCAGAGACGGAGCAGGCCGACCACCAGCTGGCCCAGCCCAAGGGAGGTAAGGCACCCGCCGGAAAAGGGGGGGAAAATGGCGGACAAAAAAAATGGACCAAAAAAAATGGCGGACAGCCTTGCTTGGCGACCCCCATGAAATGGTCGATCGACCCCAAATGGGGTCCCGACCCACAGGTTGAGAACCACTGCTGTAAAGACACGTTGGATCCCAGCCAACAGGGCAAGTTTCTGAGAATTCTGGAAATTGAAACCCCAAACAGATGCTCTTGAGAAGCCCACTTTAAACTATCTTCTAGCAGGGAATACAATTCGTTGAGCTTGAAATGTTGGGTTTGGGGTGAATCCTGGAAATAATTACGGTATGTACAAATAATTCTTAAATCCACTGTCTTCCTTTATTTCCTAACCACTGAGTGTTCCTGTAAGGTGGCCTCCATTTGGTGAATGTTTAGCTTCAGAATAGGAACACTTTTTACCTGAGGCTCAATCTTCCATTCGTCCCATCGTTGACCTTGACCAGGCTGATATATATATGCTGAGAACGTGGGGATGCGCCGATTTTTGTCGTACATTGTGGCAAATCGATAGCTGTTCTCATACAACTGGCAGATTCTGGCCGAATTCCTCGGTCTCAGTTTGGGGGGGTTTCCATCCAAGAAGAACTGATTGCAGGAGTTGAAACTGTCCACCACCTCCCCAGTTGCAGGCAGGAGAAAAGAGGCAGCCAGGGAGAGGATCCATAGCAGCCACATGGTCAGTTGGTCTTTCAATGGAATTTTTCTGCCTGAAAAAGAGAAGAATATTGATAAAGCTCTGATTTAGCCATTCTTCCTTTTCCATGAAGAACTGAAGGACATCTTGAAGTTGGGCTTGGCTCCTGAAGGCCAGCTGGTGCACCTAGTCAGATGGAGGACAAGCAGATTGCTTAAACCTGAGTCTAGGCCAGGGGTAGGCAACCTTGGCTCTTTTATGACTCGTGGACTTCAACTCCCAGAATTCCTCAGCCAGCCATGCTGAGGGGAAAGGAAGAGGTTTCCAAGCTGAGCCATGCTGGCTCAGGAATTCTGGGAGTTGAAGTCCACAAGTCATGAGGGGGCCAAGGTTGCCTACCCTCGTCCTAAGTCCTCCTGTTCTAAGCGGTGAGCCTCCTAGACCAGGAGTAGGCAACCTTGGCTCTTTTATGACTGGTGGACTTCAACTCCCAGAATTCCTGAGCCAGCCATGCTGAGGAGAAATGGAGAGGTTTCCAAGCTGAGCCAGGCTGGCTCAGGAATTCTGGGAGTTGAAGTCCACGAGTCATAAAAGAGCCAAGGTTGCCTAT
>NW_015388060.1:149118-153314 GCF_001527695.2 Protobothrops mucrosquamatus | reverse complement strand
CAGAAATGGCTAAGATTTCAGCCTATGTGAAGGATTACTCACAAGAAAGATATATACTGGTTTGGAGAAGATGGATAGATTATATAGAAAAGAAATATGGAACTAAAAAGTTTCATTTGGTTTTTGAGTAAATTTGTGATTGTTAATGTAGTATATTTTATTAAAATTAAATAATTTGTAATAATGATGTTTAATATGTTAGTTTAGAAGAGAGCTAAAGGATGTTATAGAATTGTTAACTTAAGGATAATATAATTTAAGACAGAATATAATTATTGTATTGTAAACCCTGTGTGTAGCTCTGGGAAGTCGGGGGAAGGGAGGGGGGTGGGGAAGGGTGGGGTATGAGGGAGGTGGGGAGTTATATTGTAAAAATTCTAAAAATTTTCAATTAAAAAAACAAACAATAATAATAATAATAATAATGTTGGAAGGGACCTTGGATTATTGTCTCCAGGGTCACATTCACTAGCCAGAATACTCCCAATCCAACCATCTAGATGCCCCTCTTCTGAGAGTTTGGGGGGGGCTGTTGCCAGGGGTTGCTGCCTGCTGCTTCCGCCCCTCCAGAACAATTTTCAGGCTGACGTTTCTGTGGAACTGACTCGGTTGGCAAGGCAGTTTTAAAGCTGTGGAAGCCAACAGCCCAAAGCAAAAATGCAACCCACAAATTGTCTATATTTAGCATGAAATGAAATTTGATTCCTAAGGGTCTTATCACCCCCCTCCCCGCACAGTGCAACGGACTGATAATCGCTCCTTCTCACCCCACTTTCTATCCTAACAAGTTACACCTGGGTTGAAATCACAAAGCCCAGCCAACCTCTAAACCTTGCTCAATAGTAGCAACTGTGAGAGGGATCTCGGAGTCCTAGTGGACAATCACTTAAACAGGAGCCAGCCGTGTGCTGCAGCTGCCAAAAAGCCAACACAGTCTTCCAATATCTCAGGGGCTGCCCCAAAGAAGAGGCAGTCAAGCTATTCTCTGAAGCACCTTGAAGGCAGGACAAGAAGCAACAGATGGAAACTAATCGAAGAGAGAAGCAACCTAGAACTAAGGAGAAACATCCTGACAGTGAGAACAATTAACCAGTGGAATTACCTGCCTCCAGAACCGGTGAATGATCCAACACTGGAAGTTTTTAAGAAGAGACTGGACAGCCATTTGTCTGTAATGGTATCGGGTTTCCTGCCTGAGCAAGGGGTTGGACTAGATGACCTCCAAGGTCCATTCCAACATCATCATCATCATCATCAACAACAACAACAACATCATTATTATTATTATTAGTCCTAACTATCCCTTGAAGTCTGTCCCTGTCCTGTTTAGTTGCTGCACCAAACTGCACAGTTACAGAAATACAGTAGTGGCCAAAATTGTGGAAACCTTTTGGAAAAATTGTACAGTAGAAATGCCACCTTTGGTTAAGTTTCCACCCATTTTTCTTCTAATGTCTTTATAACTGTAGCCTTGTTCACTTAATAAAGACTATTTTACATCGCTTTCTGGGTGACCAGTCAACTCTTTGCACCATGACTTTCATTTTATTATGTTTCACAAGCTCACGAAATGAAAGAACACAAAAAAACCCAATTAACTTGATAGCGATCATATAACACTGACAAATGTCCTCTCAGCTTCAATACACAATATCAATAACTGAATCCTATTGTAATCTGATTGACTCATTGCCAAAACAAGATGACACCTGATTGGCTTTCTAAACACTCACGCTCATTGACTACAATCAGAGGAAGGAAAGCTACCTGATATCAACCTAAGCAAGTTGTGCTTCCTTTTTCTGGTTATTTGGCTTTTCATAGAATACAGTACAGATAATTGAACAAATTTTGTCGCATTACCTTCCTGATTAAATTATCTTTCCATTGATATATAATTTTATGGTACTACTCCAAAAAAACAAAAGGGGTGTTATTAGCCATCCAACCTGAAAAATACACTTTCCCCAAAAGTTTTCCACAATTTGGGCCACTGCTGTACAAATGGCAGATCCAATAACTCCCCTGCAAAACAGTATCAGCAGCTCCCGAGGCAGTCCGAATTTCCTGAGTGGACGCAGGAAGACCATTCTTTGTTGCAAAAGGACAAAGAGAGTTTTCATTGGCAAAGCAGAAATCAAAGTTCACACATCTTAAACAAACACTGCTGTAAAGCGTATGCTAAGCACGTATCTTTTCCTGCCCATTTTCCTGGTACGACAAGGCAGGCGATATTTGAGAGAGCTAAAGGGCCCAGCCAACGACTTCATTTAACGTGAACAAAACTGGCTTACCGTATTCAGAAGTGCTTGCAAAACGATGGCGCTTCCTCGGAGCAACTGGCTTGAATGTGGCATCTGATACTTAGGGCACGGTTCCAGAGTTAGGCAAACAGCAACTTGGAACGGATTGGTGCTTTGCTCGTTTCTGAGAAATCACACGAAGCTGCAGAAAACAGAAAATGAAAGTGTAGGGTGGCCCTGTAGAAACACCCACAGATGCCCACACCTACAGGTTTACTGGGGGGGGGGGGCAGGCGGGCAAATTCTTAGCTACAGCCTATTCAGCAACTTTTAAAGTGAAGTAAAAAAAAAAAAGCTTGAGATAATAACAACAACAACAACAACAACAACAACAACAACAACAACAACAATAATAATAATAATAATAATAATAATAATAATAATAATAATAATAATAGTAAAGTTGGAAGGGACCTTGAAGGTCATCTAGTCCAACCCCCTGCTCAGGCAGGAAACCCTATACCATTTCGGACAAATGGTTGTCCAAGAAATGAAATGGTCAGAGCAAATATTGTTCAGTGTAGCTTACCTGAAACATAAGACTTTATGATATCTGCCAACCGAGAAAGATTGGTGACCTCTGATCTAGAACATAGGTAATTGATGGAATCCCCTTGATGGCTCCTCCAGACCCATCTCCCTGGACTATTAGCTAAGAGATGACTTGTTCATTCCACTCCATCCCCATTGGTCAAACCCAGGCCTGTCTCCTAGCAATGCAGAAGAACCCACTGATGTTGCCACCTTGGTCTGAACACTAGAGAACAGGATTCTGCGCCATGGACTGCAGCGCAGGATCGAGGCCCCGCTTTGGCTGGCTAATCCAAGCAGTTGTGGTCTTCCTGTCATTGTCGAGGCCATGTGGCTTTGACCTAAAGTGTAAGAGGAGGGCCTGGGAAAGATGAAATAAGGCGTTCCCCGTGACACCCATTGCCAGGACTGACCACCAGGGCTTTTCACAATCATGTCTCTTGCGTTTTGGAACCGTGCTGGCTTTACCAAACGACCTGTTGAAATTTCTTATTTTTCACTGGGAGGTGAATTGTGACAGCCCCCCTGTTCAAAGTAATTGTCAATTTGATGACAGTCCAAAATTGCAAATTTCAGAGCTTATCTGAGAACAAGCCCCACTTGATAAAGTAGTACGTCATACTCCAGTGGTGGCGAACCTATGGCACGGGTGCCAGAGGCGGCACTCAGAGCCCTCTCTGTGGGCACGCGCGCCGTCGCCCCAGTCCTAGGCCTTCAGCTGGGTTTTATGAAACCTTTTCGCTTTAGGCCTCCGCCGCCGTGTGCAAAAAAAAGGTTCAATCAATCAGTCAATTTCAACTTCTCGCGGGAAAAAAAAAGATCTTGCAAAGTTGGAATTGATTGATTGAACTTTTTAGTCCCACCCAGTCTGCCATTACCACCGCAGCCATGCCCACCCAACTGGCCACACCCACCCAACTGGCCACGCCCAGCCAATGGGCCACACCCATCCGGCACTCGACGATGCATAAGTGGGTTTGGGGTTGCAGTTTGGGCACTCGGTCTCTAAAAGGTTCGCCATCACTGTCATACTCCCTTGCTCTTGTTGTTATTAGTGAGGATTGTCAAGGAGACGGTGGAGATGTCCTGTTTTTTAATCTGCAACCGTCACTCCAACAATCTGCAACCTCCTTAGCTGCTCCTATTTTTATGCAATTCCAAAAGGAAAGTTGAAGGGACCCCTCCTGTTCTTTTTTTGTTGTTGTTGTCCAGAAGTGAGGCAATGATCGGTGTTCAAGGAAAGTCCTGCCCTTGGAGACATGTTGTTTCCCGCAGAGAACGTTGACCAACCATCTCCACCACCTAATAATAATAATAATAATAATAATAATAATAATAATAATAATAATAATAATAATAATA
>NW_015388060.1:146784-148471 GCF_001527695.2 Protobothrops mucrosquamatus | reverse complement strand
AATAATAATAATAATAATAATAATATCTGTAATACCATCAAACATCCACATCTGCCTATCCCAGGTCCTGGGTAAGGACTCGATAGGTAGACAAAATGCCAAATCCAGTCTGAACATCTGGCTGACTGTGCGATGATCCATAATAATAATAATAATAATAATAATAATAATAATAATAATAATAATAATAATAATAATAGTAGTAGTAGTAGTAGTAGTAGTAGTAGTAATAATAATAATAATAGTAATAATAATAAAGTTGGAAGGGACCTTGTCCTGCCCTCAGGCGCTTTGGAGAATAGCTTGACTCCCTCTTCTTTGTGGCAGCCCCTGAGATATTGGAAGACTGCTATCATGTCTCCCCTCGTCCTTCTCTTCATTAAGCTAGACATACCCAATTCCAGCAACCGTTCCTTATATGCTTTACCCTCCAGTCCCCTAATCATCTTTTTGCTCTTCTCTGTACTCTTTCTAAATTGTGAGGTCTTCTGTAAAGGCCGTTTCTGCCGGCTTCAGCCTGACCACAATCCGGTGGGACCAAATTCTTTTGCCCCTCTCTGATCTTTCTGCCTTGGCTTCTTCTCAGACTGTGGGATGCAGCCCAGAAATCAGAGCTGGAAGGAAGTGACAGATGGCCATCATGCCTTACCTGGAACCTGGCCATGGCTCATCAGCATCCAGATCTTCACTCCCAAGGGACCAAGGCATTCTTGTGATGGAGCCGTAGTGGATGTCCGTTGGATCCTCGCCGCAGCACACTGTTTCAGTACAAAGGAAAAGTAAGGGGAAGGGGGGGGGGAGAAAACCCAGCATCTACTTGCTGAGTATTTGTGGAGCAGAGATGATGTTGCTTTCACTTATTTTATTTGTAAGCAATCCGTCCAACCGCCAGATTGGTGAACAGCAGATTATACATCCCAAAAATGTTTTTCAAAAGGCAATTGGACTTTGTTTTTTCCTTAAAGATGTTTTGCTTCTCACCCTCGCTTCTGACTGAATGAGGAGGATGGAAAGGTTTATATTTATATTGGAGGATGGAGGATGGAAAGGTTTATATTTATATTTCTACTCCTTGTAGTCCTCTGGTCGTTAGTATAATAATAATAATAATAACAATAATAATAATAATAATAACAATAACAACAACAACAACAACAACAACAACAACATAACATAACATAACATAACACCCCGGACTTAACAATTGTCGATAAGAAAGACAAAAAAGTCTGGATAGTGGACGTGGCAGTGCCTGGAGACAGCAGAATAGACGAGAAAGAACTGGAGAAGATAACAAAATACAAAGACCTACAAATAGAAATAGAAAGACTGGCAAAGGCAAGCAAGGGTAGTACCAATAGCAATAGGTGCCTTGGGTGCAATCCCAAAACAACTTGAGCACCACTTGAACACCATTGGCATTGACAAATTCGCCATTAGTCAATTGCAAAAGGCAGCCTTACTAGGAACTGCTTCCATCCTACGACAAGATCTGTAATACCATCAAACATCCACATCTGCCTATCCCAGGTCCTGGGTAAGGACTCGATAGGTAGACAAAATGCCAAATCCAGTCTGAACATCTGGCTGACTGTGCGATGATCCATAATAATAATAATAATAATAATAATAATAATAATAATAATAATAATAATAATAATAATAATAATAATAATAATAATAATAA
>NW_015388060.1:140343-145851 GCF_001527695.2 Protobothrops mucrosquamatus | reverse complement strand
GGTGTTGTAAACAGGAGATAGAGGGTGACGAATCCTTCCCCCTCTGTTGAGGGAGGGGCTGTTCAGTTTTGATGTAGATGGCCTCTCTGACCTCATTTATCAAAGATAAATCTTCAAGTGGCCTCAACGACTCTCAGAAAGAGTGCTAACGACCAGATGACTGCAAGAAATATAAATCCTTCCATCCTCTGCCATTCTGTCAGAAGTGAGGAAGCTTCTTGGTTGAGAAGCGAAACAACTTTAAGAAAAAACGAAGAAACTCCAGTTTGCCTTTTGAAAAAGCACCTTTGCGACAACCATAATCTGGATGACTGAGAATCTCCATAGACAAGCAGATTATTTACATAATCTGGGTGATTCTGGGAGTTGAAGTCTACCCATCTTAAAGTGGTTATTGAGGTTGGAAAACACCAATCTAGAACAGTACAGTTCTTGACTTACGATCACGACGGAGCCCAATTTTATCGGTTGTTAATCAAGACAGTTGTCGTGAGTTTTGCCCCGTTTTATGACTTTTCTTGATAAAGTTGTTATGTGAATCACAGCGATTATTCTAATTCGAGGATCCTCCTCAGGTCTTCCAAACTTCTTTCAGGGATATATGGAGACCATGTTGTGGGAGGCACAGACGAGGGACCCTCCGATGTTGCACGTTGTGGGTTGAGATTTTTCTATTTGGCGAGGGCCCTAAAGTTCCCTATTTTTAGAAATCAAAGTTCTGGGCATCTAGCTGTGTTTGAAAGATTTCTTTGGGTGCTACAGATCCAATGTTCTGCTTTTTTTGTTTGTTTGTTTGTGTTTTTTGTTTTATTTGCAGCTCTCTGAAAGTCTGGAATATTGTGTTGGGGGCCACCGATCTTTCCAGGTTGCCAGACATAGCCCAGTTCCGCTCAATAAAACGAATCATCTTCCACCAGGATTACAATCCCTCCGCAAAGATCAACGACGTGGCGTTGATAGAGCTTGACAGCCCTGTGACGTTCAATGCCTATGTGCAGCCAATCTGTTTGCCCCCTGTCAGCTTGGACTCTGAAGCCTTCTCCATCTGTTACGTCAGTGGCTGGAATTCAAGCGGTGAGGGAATCGGAACGGAGGGAGACACGGGAAAGGGTTGGTTGGTGACCCTGAAGACACAGATAAACCTCCAGGTGGCCTCAACGACTCTCCAAAAGAAAGCAAATGACCAGCTGTCTGCAAGGAGTATAAATCTTTCCATCCCCCCCATCCAGTCAGAGTTGAAGAAGCTTCTTGGATGAGAAACGAAACGTCTTCAAAGAAAAACAGGGAAGTCCAGTTGCTCCCTGAAAAAGCAGTTTGGGGATAACTATGACCTGGATGACCGAGAATCTCCTTAGATACTTAACAACCGTGTTCCTAACTTGTTGAATGAATCAGCGCAGTTGTTAAGTTCGTAACACAGTTGTTAAGTATTTATGGAGATTCTCAGTCATCCCGGTCATGGTTGTCCCAAAGGTGCTTTTTTTCAAGAGGCAACTGGACTTTCTTGTTTTTCTTTGAAGACGTTTCGCTTCTCATCCAAGAAGCTTCTTCAGCTCTTGACTGGAGGGTGGGGAATGGGAGGATTTATACTCCTTGCAGACAGCTGGTCATTTGCATTTTTTAGAGTCATTGAGGCCTCTCTCCCTCTCCCTCCCACTCTCTCCCTCTCTTTTCCACTCCCTCCCTCTCTTTCTCCTTCCCTCTCTTCCTCCCTCTTTCCCTCTCTCCCTCCCTCCCTCTCCCTCCATCCCACTCTCCCTCTCCCTCTCCCTCCCTATCTCCCTCTTCCTCCCTCTTCCTTTCTCTCCCTCTCCCTCCCTATCTCTTTTTCACTCCCTCTCCCTTTCTCCTTTTCTCCTTCCCTCTCTTCCTCCCTTTCCCTCTCCCTCCATCCCACTCTCCCTCTCCCTATCTCCCTCTCTTCCTCCCTCCCTTCCTTTCTCTCCCTCTCTCTGTCTCTCTCTCTCCCTTCCCTTTCTCTCTCTCTTTCCTCACCCCCATTTTTTAGCAGACTTTGTGTCAAGCAGGCTATAGATTCCAAATTGGGAAATGGGTCGTGATTGGTGTACGTTATGTATGTGTGTTTGTTTAGGAAAGAACTGCTACAAAAAGCAGAGAAGGCGATCATCCAGCTGAGTTCCATGCTTTGCCCACAGGTATCTCCGCCGTCGTGTATGAAGTCAAAGCAGATATTCTAGAGACAACGACATGCAACAGCAGCGAGTGGTATCAAGGGAGGATGAATCCGCACACGCTCTGTGCGGGTTTGCAGGAGAGGGATAGCGACTCTTGCCAGGTAAATATTGTGCCCATCGGCAACAAGAACAGCAAAAGCTGTTACTTAAAATACATAAAATACTGGCAGCAGTCTTCCAGCGTTTCATTTCTTTTTTTGTTTTTCCTACAGGGGCACAGTGGAGGTCTTTTAATGTGTAAGACATTGCCCAAGTCACCATACTACATAGTTGGCATTTCCAACTCGGAGAAGGATTGTGCCAGGATAGAGTACCCCAGAATTTACACCTCCGTTCAGCAGTTCCTGGAATGGATCTCCAGAAAGATGGGAAGCCAAGAGATCCGAAAGGAGAAAGTAGACCGTAAGATTGAGGAGAGCAGTTCCGTCTCAATCACGGACGTCCCGAAGGAAACGGTTGTCATACAACCCCCATTTATTCCTCAAGAAACAGTTCCCACACTTCTAGATCCTCCCTATGTTCCAGAAGAAACAACTCCTTCGCCTCCAGTGTCTCCCTTTATTCCTACAGAGACGAAATTCATTCTGGAGCTTCCGCCAGTCGACGAGCCATTTCATATGGGGCACAAAGCAGTCGATAGCTCAGTGCAATATCGCCTCCCAAACACAACTGCTTTGCCCCCCGAATATGTTCCTCCAGAAGCAGAAGTCACTCTGGAGCCCCCATATATCCCTCTAGAGAACCCTGATCATCTGGAGCCTCCGTTCATCCCTCCAGAAGCATCCATCCTTGTGGAACCTCCATACACCCTTCAGGAAACCACGGCTTCTCTAGAGCCACCCTATACGCCCCAGGAAATCACCACTCCTCTAGAACCTCCATACACCCCCACGGAGACTTCTGTTCCTCTAGAAAATCCGTACCTACCTTTGGAGACCTCTGTCATTATAAAAGCACCGTACGTGCCTGAGGAGAACCCTCCATCTCTTGAGGCACCATATCATTCTCCAGAGACCTCCCCTACTCTAGAACTTCCATACACGCCTCCAGAGACGCCTGCTACTCTAGAAACCCCATACACCCCTCCAGAAACTCCTGCTCCTCTAGAACCGCCCTACACACCTCCAGAAGCTCACACTTCTCTAAAACCTCCATATATGCCCCCAGAATCTACTACTAATCTAGAACGCCCATACACACCCCCAGAAACTCCTGCTGCTCTAGAACCTCCGTGCATACCTCTAGAACGTCTAGGAGTATCTCAAGGAACTCCTCCTCTAGAAGCTCCAAGCACACCTTCAGGAAATCCTGCTCCTAGAAACCCTCCATGCATATCTCCAGAAGCTTTTGTTCCTCTAGACACTCCACACATACCCCCAGAAGCTCTTTCTTCTCTAGAACTTCCATACATATCTTCAGAAATATCTACTCCCTTAGAGCCCCCATATATCCCCCTGGGAGCCCCACGTCCAACAGAACAGCCATACACACCTCTAGAAACCCCTGCTCCTCAAGAAACTCCTACTCCTCTGGAATCTCCTCCCCTCGAGACTCAACAGCCTCCTCCTACAGGCCACTACCACTCTAGAACCATTGTATATTTTTCATGATCCCCGTTGTGCCTTCAGAGACTAGCAATATGGAGCTTCCACATATTTCTCCAAGATAGAGTCTCTAAGACTTCTCCGTCCATTGAGTAGTCATCTACTCCACCAGAGTATCCGTATTTTTCTCCAGATGTACCTGGTAGATGACCTTTCCCCCTAGAAACCTTGCTCCATTGACCACCTCTCTAATATCCAACATACTCTTCACACATCACTCACTTGGGAGACAACTGCTCCACCCATGTTCCAGAGGAACATTGTCAAAACGAGATTCCAAATGTTCCTCTCTGATCCAGATGTCTCCAGAGGCATCTGTCCCTTTTGAGTGGCTACACTGTCTTCCTAGAACCTTTTATGCTTAGAGTGACCATGTACAGTGTTGGCTTCTGCGCCCCTAAACAACTCACTTGCTCTTCCAGAGTTCTTAAAACAGCTCCAAGAAACAACCATGACAAATATCATAAAATTTAGTTATATTTTAGAACACATAGGTTTTATTGATTTGTTTAATGTATTTAATTATTCAATTGTTTCTTTATTAAACTGCTCTATCCTCGTCCAAAGTGCACCGGCATCTCTCTTGAAACAGCCACCTTATTGCAACATCTCCGGATGGTCATCTACTCTGGAGGTTCCACCTGAATTACATGGCTTGGACTTGGTCCAGGTAGTCTTCGACTTACGACCACAATTGAGCCCCACATTTCTATTGCTAAGCAAGACAATTCAGTGAATTTTGCCCCACTTTATGGCCTTTCTTGCTACAGTTCTTGAGTGAATCACTACAGTTATTAAGTGAACAACTGCGGTTGTTGTTAGTAAGACGGTTGTTAAGTGAATCCGGCTTCCCACAAACTTTTAAGAAGCAAAACTCCAACTAGGATCAAGTTATTCTTGCAACGTTTTTAAACTCTCCTGGATAGTCAGTCGCCGCTGTTTTTAGAGGGAGGGGTAAAATCTCCCTTCCCTCTCCACAGGGGGGGGAAGTATTTAAGCAGCTTATGCAGGTAAAAAGGATAGTTAGGATTTAAGAGAGGTAGATCTCACCCAGTCTCTTCCGCGCTGGTTTAAAGTTGCCTGGTGGTGTGACTTGGGCTCTCTGCAGCCTAGTGACGAGCCATATTTCTATGGCCGGTCTTTTGTCTGCCATTTTGGAGGGCTGTCCCCATGGAGGGCAGACAATTTTTATGTAGGCTTTCTCCTCCAAGACCCAAACCCTTCTATCACGCATGCAGCGGCAAAATACTGTGTTGCGGCAATGTCCACAAGAAAAAAATTGGTTACAGATTTACAGTCGTCAACTTGTGCCAATTTTTTGGAGATACCTCTAATAATGTTTGGAACATTATATTTACTCACACACTAATCGGCTATCCACTCACGTAAACTAGGGAGTGACCCTAACATTTTGAGAACATGCATTTTCTTAACAGGGATGTTATTATTTACTATTGATGTTAGTACTATTTTTTATTATTATTATTTTTTAATATATTGTAAAAAGTGTTGGCTGTTGCTGGTCTACGATCGTAATAAAGTTATTTGATTTCGAGGGCTGTCCCAGATTAAACAGAAGGGCTACCAGCCTTCTGTGGTCACGGGAAGAAGAAGGAGAAGGAGAAGGAGAAGGAGGAAGAAGAAGAAAAAGAAGAAGAAAAAGAAGAGGTGGAGGAGGGGGAGAGGGAAGGGAAGAGGAGGAGGAGGAG
>NW_015388060.1:135699-139971 GCF_001527695.2 Protobothrops mucrosquamatus | reverse complement strand
AACAACAACAACAACAACAACAACAACAACAACTGTGGGGTCCTTGGTGCTCTCTCAGCTTGGTTGCTTTCTTGCAGATGTTTCGTGACCCAACTAAGTAACCTCATCAGTGCTAGAAGGGAGTGGGGTTTGCAAACAGGAGGAAGATCACAGGACCTTGGGACACTGCAAGCATTGTAAATACAGGCCAGTGGCCAAAAATGCTCAAAGTTTTGACCACGTGACTATGGGACGGCTGCAACAGTCGTTCAGTGCGAGGACCTGTTGCAAGTCATTTTATTCAGTGCACTTGTAACTCTGAACAGTCACTAACGGGACGGTTGTGAGTCAAGGACCACAGACGGAAACTTTTGAGTCTGTCATCTGTTCTTTAATAACTGTCTGGTTTGCCACAGCAACCCAACAGGACAGGGGCAGACTTGAACAGATAGTTAGGAATCGCAACCGGCCTGCCTTCTGTTGAGGACCTTTAAACTGCAGAAAGAGGGCTGAGAAAATATTATACAGACCCCTCACAACTTGGACATAAACTCTTTCAACTTCTTCCCCTCAGGACGCTGCTGTAGGGCATTGCTTGCCAAAACAACTAGACACAAAGATGAGTTTTTTCCCCTTCCTTCCATCACTCCGCTGCACACCTAGTTCACACAGCACTGTCTTGTGCCTCGGTATATTTACCCATGGGGTATGGCTGTGATATTATTATCCTTTTCATCTTTTCTACTACCTTCTCTTATTTGTATCATTATGATGATTATCACTGTGGTTTTGCATATACACTGAGAGCTAATGCACCAGACACAAATTCCTTGTATCTAATCACACTTGTCCAAATATTCTATTCTATTCTGTTCTCCATTCTATTCTATCCTATCTTATTCTCATCTACTCTCATTCTATTCTGTTGTTCTCCATTCTATTCTATTCTCCATTCTATTCTAATTTCTATTCTCTATCCTATTTTCTATTCTATTCTATCCTCTTCTATTCTATCTTATTCTCATCTACTCTTTCTATTCTGTTGTTCTCCATTCTATTCTATTGTTCTCCATTCTATTCTATTCTAATTTCTGTTCTCTATCCTATTTTCTATTCTATCCTATCTTATTCCCATCTACTTTCATTCTATTCCCATTCTATTCTGTTCTATTCTATTCTGTTGTTCTCCATTCTATTCTATTCTGTTCTCCATTCTATTCTATTCTTCTCCATTCTATTCTGTTCTCCATTCTGTTCTGTTCTATTCTAATTTCTATTCTCTATCCTATTTTCTATTCTATCCTATTCTCATCTACTCTTTCTATTCCCATTCTATTCTATTCTGTCCTATTCTTTTCTATCTTATTCTCATTCTTTTCCTATTCCTATTCTATTCTAATTCTATTCTGTTATTTCTATTCTATTCTATCCTAGTCTCTTCTATCCTATCCTCTTCTCATTCTATTCCTATTCTAATTCTATTCTGTTGTTATTCTATTCTATTCTATTCTATTCTATTCTATTCTATTCTATTCTATTCTATTCTATTCTAATTCTATTCTGTTGTTATTCTATTCTGTTCTGTTCTGTTCTATTCCATTCTATTTATTCCATATTCTATTCTATTCTATTCTATTCTATTCTATTCTATTCTATTCTATTCTTACTCCTATTATTTCTATTTCTATTCTCTTTGCCACAGGATAAACGTGATTTGCTGTTTCATTCTTACTGATTGTTTTTCCCCACTTCCTTCCCTATTCTAACATCTGGGTTTTGGTGACGTAATCCTTGTGCGGAAGAGACTAACCAGATCTCTCCCTGCTTAAGCTTTCTGCCACGATCTACTAAATTGGCTCTGTTGCTGCCCTCTGCAGGAAATTTTAAGGCACCCATTATTAAATGAACTTCAGTCAATTTGGCATCTGCCACCCTTGTGCACAGAGAATGAGGTGGCTGGAGGGAGTCACTGAAGCAGCAGGTGTGAGCTTCAATGGACTCCAGAAGATGGAAGAGGACAGGAAGGCCTGGAGGAACGTGGTCCACGGGGTTGCGATGGGTCGCACACCACTTCGCAACTAACAACCACAACCCTTGTGCAAGAGAGACATAGTTTATTGCCGGGGGCAGTCACTATGAAACAGAGAGACATGATTCACGTTATACAGCCGTGCGAGCCGGTTCTCCAACTGGCCCAGAGTGAATTTTTCCACCACGTTTTGGTCATTCCTAGCAAGGATGGCCCAGGATCTCAGGTGATTGTTGTCTATCACACAGCAGGCCGCAGACCACATGTGGCTGGGCCTGTTGACCCTCCCGCCAGATACGTAGGTGTCTCCTGGCACTGCCCCCACCACCGCAAAGGTCTGCTGGCACCCTTTGGTCATCTGAACCATGGTGGTTTGCTCGTAGTTGTTCCAGTTTCCGCCGTTGAGTTTTATGAACTGCGGGACGATGTTGGTCAGGGTGAAAGTGGACGACTTGGCGGCGTAGTCTGGCTGGTGCCCGTTTGGGTTCAGGTGGCCCCTGTTGCAATCGGTCAGGTTCTTGTAGTCTTGCAAGGTGGCCTGGCTGTCCTTCAGAGCTTCCATGGGACCCTTTTGATTGAGGAATTGCCCTTCTGTTTCCATTTCAGGTTGGAAAGTGGAATCGATGAGCTATGGAGGAGGAAGCACAAAGAGCGGGAATGAAAGAAGGGACTGCACAGGGGGGAAAAAACAAACAAAACAAAAACCCTGTGGACCCGGAATTAGGGGGACAGCATAGGACGGATCAATTGTGAATATGTATGATTTTGGGTTTTACCGATTAGACCAGTGGTGGCGAACCTATGGCACGGGTGCCAGAGGCGGCACTCAGAGCCCTCTCTGTGGGCACGCACGCCGTCGCCCCAGTCCTAGGCCTTCAGCTGCGTTTTATAAAACCTTTTTGCTTTAGGCCTCCGCCGCTGTGTGCAAAAAAAAAAAGAAGAAAGAAAGAAAGGTTCAATCAATCAGTCAATTTCAACTTCTCGCGGGGAAAAAAAAAGATCTTGCAAAGTTGGAATTGATTGATAGAACTTTTTAGTCCCGCCCAGTCTGCTGTTACCACCGCAGCCACGCCCACCCAACTGGCCACACCCACCCGGCACCCGACGATGCATAAGTGGGTTTTGGGTTGCAGTTTGGGCACTCGGTCTCTAAAAGGTTCGCCATCACTGGATTAGACTGATTTGCTGATGCAGAAATGGCAAGTGCATGCTACTATAGAAATGTTAAAAAGTTGAGATTTGATTTTAATGTCTGATTTTACTGCAACAGAGAGAGTCGGAAGGCAATGCTTTTTGTTTCCCCCCCCCTTTCTTCACACCTTTTTTGTTTTCTCTTTTTCTACTGTTGTCCCATAACAACAACAACAAAGTTGGAAGGGACCTTGGAGGTCATCTAGTCCAACCCCCTGCTCAGGCAGGAAACCCTATACCATTTCAGACAAATGGCTGTCCAGTCTCTTCTTAAAAACTTCCAGTGTTGGAGCATTCACCGCTTCTGGAGGCAGGTTGTTCCACTGGTTAATTGTTCTGTCAGGAAGTTTCTCCTTAGTTCCAGGTTGCTTCTCTCTTTGGTTAGTTTCCATCCGTTGCTTCTTGTCCTGCCTTCAAGGGCTTTGGAGAATAGCTTGACTCCCTCTTCTTTGGGGCAGCCCCTGAGATACTGGAAGGCTGCTATCCTGTCCCCCCTCGTCCTTCTCTTCGTTAAACTAGATATGCCCAATTCCAGCAACTGTTCCTTATATGTTTTAGCCTCCAGTCCCCTAATCATCTTTGTTGCTCTTCTCTGCACTCTTTCTGGAGTCTCAACATCTTTTTTACATCGTGGTGATCAAAACTGGATGCAGTATTCCAAGTGTGACCTTACCAAGGCCTTGTAAAGTGGTATTAACACTTCACATGATCTTGATTCTATCCCTCTGTTGATGCAGCCCAGCACTGTGTTGGCCTTTTTGGCAGCTGCAGCACACGGCTGCCTCCTATTTAAGGGATCGTCCACTAGGACAATTGGCTTTTGTATTTTTGTATTTTCTGTTATAAATGAATAAAACTTAATAAAAAAAAGAAGGAAGGAAGGAAGGAAGGAAGGAAGGAAGGAAGAACTTGACCACATCCATCATCTCTTACCTGAGGTTCAATCATCCATTTTCTGGGCCTCTTAGCCGTCCCAGGGTTATAGATATACGCCGAATACACTGGGATGCGGTTGTCTTTGTCATACAAAGTGCCAAAGCGATACAAGTTTTGGTAACGCTGGCAAATCCGGG
>NW_015388060.1:117784-134712 GCF_001527695.2 Protobothrops mucrosquamatus | reverse complement strand
TCCTTCCTTCCTTCCTTCCTTCCTTCCTTCCTTCCTTCCTTCCTTCCTTCCTTCCTTAGGACTTAGCAATAGCCCTTAGACTTATATACCACTTCACAGTGATTTACAGCCCTCTCCTTCCTTCCTTCCTTCCTCTTCTATTGCTTCCTTCCTTCTATTCCTCCCTCCTTCCTCTTTCTCCCTTCCTTCCTTAGGACTTAGCAATAGCCCTTAGACTTATATACCACTTCACAGTGATTTACAGCCCTCTCCTTCCTTCCTTCCTTCCTTCCTTCCTTCCTTCCTTCCTTCCTTCCTTCCTTCCTTCCTTCCTCTTCTATTGCTTCCTTCCTTCTATTCCTCCCTCCCTCCTTCCTTCCTTCCTCTTTCTCCCTTCCTTCCTTAGGACTTAGCAATAGCCCTTAGACCTATATACCACTTCACAGTGATTTACAGCCTCTCTAAGCAATTTACAGTCAGCCTGTTGCTCCCCCCCAACAATCTGGGTCCTCATTTTACCGACCTCGGAAGGAGGGAAGGCTGAGTCCATCTTGAGCCGGTCAGGATTGAACTGCTGGCCGTGGGCAGAGTTAGCAGGCAATACTGCATTCTAACCACTGCGCCAACATGGCCTGTCCTTCCTTCCTTCCTTCCTTCCTTCCTTCCTTCCTTCCTTCCTTCCTTCCCTCCCTCCCTCCCTCCCTCCCTCCCTCCCTGTTCATTTCAACTGCTTGAAATGAAGCAGAGAGAATATATTACCTGCCTCTCTGAATCCGTACCAGGAGAGGGCAGTTGAGGTTCCTCTCTACGGGACATTCGCAGCCTGTAACCCTCTGTGCTGGCAAGGGCTCCTTCAAAATTTGCCCTTTGAAGAGAGTGTGTTGAATGCGGAGTGTGCCAGCCTTTCTTCGAGGGCTATGCAGAATTCACAACGTCTAAGATTACAGCCAGTGACTTCTGGAGAACTTTTGACGTGGCTGCAGCGGCGGGAGTCTGCAGCTACAGATTCTAGTAATAGAATCTTGGAAAAATGACTACATTTTTCCTTCCTTCCTTCCTTTTTAAATTGCAATAAATTACAGTGGAACCAGTCTCAACCTCTTAGCACTTTTCCAAGTTTAAAGTATGCTTTTTCTTTCTCCTTTCTATCCCTCCCTTCTTCCCTTTCTTTTTTTCTTTCTTTCTCCTTCCTTCCCTTTCTCTCTCCTTCCTTCCCTCCCTCTTTCTCTCTTCCTTCCCTCCTCTCTCCCTTCCTTCCTTCCTTCCTTCCTCTCTCTCCCTCCCTCTCTCCCTTTCCTTCCTTCCTTCCTTCCTTCCTTCCTTCCTTCCTCCCTCTTTCCCTGCCTATTGTCATCTCTGTGAATCTCTACAGCTGCTCTCTCACAAACAGTTGAGGTTGATCAGGGGTACAATTTTACATATCAGGGTGCTATATAATAGCTGGTGGGATGAAGAACTGAGGAAAGTTAACCAGCAGCTTGAATTAAGTAGCCATGTAAATGAAGCGGAATCATCAACACTCTTTATTTGCTTTCCTAACACAAAGAACTTGGTCTGCCACATCACCTTCTCGTCATTATTGGTAATCTGGAAATGGAAGGAATACTTCTTTCCTAGTGAGAAATCCTGGTGGGTCTCAATATAAAAAAAGAAGTTGAGACTCTAGAACAGGGGGTCTTCAAACCTGGCCCTTTTATGACTTGTGGACTTCAATTCCCAGAATTCCTCAGCCAGCATGGACCATATAAGCCAGGGGTCTTCAAACTTGGCACGCTGGCTGAGGAATTCTGGGAGTTGAAGTCCACACGTCATAAAAGGGCCAAGTTTGAAGACCCCCTGCTCTAGAAAAAGTGCAGAGAAGAGCAACAAGGATGATTAGGGCTAGGGGAGACATGACAGCAGTCTTCCAATATCTGAGGGGCTCCTACAAAGACGAGGGGGTCAACCTAGTTTCCAAAGCCCCAAAAGATAAAATAAGAAACAACAGATGAAAACTAATCTGGGCGAGAAGCAACCTAGAAATAAGGAGAAATTTCCTAACTGTGAGAACAATTAACCAGTGGAACTGCTTGCCTTCAGAAGTTGTGGGTGCTTCATCAGTGGATTCTTTTAAGAAGAGACCGGGCTGTCATTTGTCTGAAAGGGTCTCCTGCTCAAGCAGGGGGTTGGACTAGAAGACCTCCAAGGTCCCTTCCCACTCTATGATCCTACATTCTATGTTCAAATTCCATTCTATGATCCTACATTCTATGTTCAAGCCAGCAGTGTTTGGAGCTGAAAGGAAATCGGGGTGCCCTTTGCAGGGAGGAATTGGGGCGCAAAAATCTGGGTGACCCGTAGGGGACAGCAAAGAGCCTGTTTTCTGTATCTCTCTTGACAACAACTAGTGGTTTTGCAGCTCAGATGTGACAGCTTTCAAATTCACAAACTCAAAATAGAGTCAACATGGCCAGAACTGAAGAAGCTTCTTGGATGAGAAGTGAAATATCTTCAAAGAAAAAGAAGGAAGTCCAGATGCCTCGGGGAGGGGGGGGGAAGCACCTTTGGCACATGGCCAGCCACAATTCCAAAGCTCTGGAATGGAATTTCCATCCATCACAGAGCTTACGTTGAGCGTCAAGAAAACAGTCATACTGACATAAACGGAGTTTAATCAGGTGGTAAAATGCACTAGTCACAGAAAGCTGACATGCTCAACAAATGGAACTAAAGAAAGCAAATTACATAATCTTTCAAAGTGGGAGCCCTGTTAATTCAACTCACGACAAACTCGAACCATGGGCCCCATCCAACAAAATGAGTTTCAATGTGGAGAAAAGCAAACACTTAGGCAGGAAAAACCAAAGGTACAAGTACAGATTGGGCGAGACCTGGCTCAAAAACAGCAACTGTGAAAGGGACCTTGGAGTCCTAGTGGACGATCACTTGACCATGAGCCAGCCGTGTGCAGCAGCAACCAAAAAAGCTAATACAATCCTGGGTTGTATAAACAGAGGCATAGAATCAAGATCACGTGAAGTATTAGTACCGCTTTATAAAACCCTAGTAAGACCACACCTGGAATGCTGCAGCCACTTTTGGTCACCATATCACAAACAAGACGTTGAGAGTTTGGAAAAAATTCAGAGAAGGGCAACTAAGATGATCCAAGGCCTGGAGACCAAAAGATACGAAGGACGGCTGTGGGACTTGGGTTTGGCTAGTCTAAAGAAAAGAAGAAATAGGGGAGACATGATAGCGGTGTTTCAGTATCTGAGGGGCTGCCACAAGGCAGAGGGGGGCCAGGTTGTTCACCAAAGCACCACAGGGAAGGACGAGAAACAATGGTTGGAAACTGATCAAAGAGAGAAGCAACCTGGAATTAAGGAGAAACTTCCTGACAGTGAGGACAATCAACCAGTGGAACAGCTTGCCACCAGGAATCGTGGGTGCTCCATCACTGGAAATTTTCACCTGTCTGAGATGGTATAGATTCTCCTGCTTGAGCAGGGGGCTGGACTAGAAGATCTCCAAGGTCCCTTCTATTCTAGTCTAGTCTATTCTATTCTATTCTATTCTATTCTATTCTATTCTATTCTATTCTATTCTATTCCATTCCATATTCTATTCTATTCTATTCTACTCTAATTCTTATTCTTATTCTATTCCATTTCATATTCTATTTTACTCTAATTCTTATTCTATTCTATTCTATTCCATTTCATATTCTATTCTACTCTAATTTTTATTCTATTCTATTCTATTCTATTCTATTCTATTCTATTCTATTCTATTCCATTTCATATTCTATTCTATTCTATTCTACTCTAATTCTTATTCTATTCTACAATGTATGTCAAAGCATCTCTCTCTCTCTCTCTCTCTCTCTCTCTCTGAGACAGAACAGTTTCTCCGTCCTGACTTATTAAAGTGGATAGTCATTGTGCCCTATGCAACAGAGGGGGGGACAACTATGGCCCTTTTATGAATTGTGGATTCTGCTTGGCTGGCTCAAGAATTCTGGGAATTGAAGTCCACAAGTCATAAAGGGGCCGGGGTCCCCCACCTCTGCGATGATCCTGAATTCACGGAAAGCCTTCTCCTGCAAAAATGGAGACCACGTTCCGCTCAGGGATAACAGGATGGAGAAAAATCTTCCCCAGAGATCCCAGCATCTTCACACTGTTAGCGATGGCAAAGACGGTTGCTAGATGGTCCATAAATAAACAGGGCCTCAAGTTAGGCCTGGTTTTAGTTTCATCCGAAATTACAGGTGGTCCTCAACTTACCGCAATTCATTTAGTGACCGTTCAAAGTTACAACAGCACTGGGAAAAAAAAGGGACTTGTGACCGTTTTTTCCCACTTAAGATGGTTGCAGCCCTTCCATGGTTACGTGATCGAAATTCAGACGCTTGGCAACTGACTCGTATTTATGACCGTTGCAGTCCTTCTGACAAGCAAAGTCAATGGGGAAGCCCAGATTCACTTAACCGCCGTGAAGCTAGCTTAACAACTGCAGCGACTCGCTTAACAACTGTGGCAAGAAAGGTCGTAAAACGAGGCAAAGCTCACCACCGCCGTCTCACTTAGCAACGGAACATTTGGGCTCAATTGTGGTGGTAAGTCCGGGGCTACCTGTAAATATATTTTTCTTTTAAAGCTCAGGCTTCTTTCTCCTGTGGTTTTTGTCAACTCACATAACCTGCAATTACACCATTATTTTTTTTTCCTAATTTCACCATCAAAAATTTTGGGCCAGCCCACTTCCTTCCTCATTTGCTTCTCTGCACTGTGAGGACAACTAAAAGAAAAACATTCAGAGGTAACAAGTTCACAGTCAGATTCACCGTGGAGGATTTTTTGTTTTTGTTTTTACAGAATATAGAACAATCAGAGTTGGGAGGGACCTTGGAGGTCTTCTAGTCCAGCCCCTGCTCAAGCAGGAGACCCTATACCAGGGGTAGGCAACCTTGGCTCTTTTATGACTCGTGGACTTCAACTCCCAGAATTCCTGAGCCAGCATGGCTCAGCTTGGAAACCTCTCCCTTTCCCCTCAGCGTGGCTGGCTCAGGAATTCTGGGAGTTGAAGTCCATGAGTCATAAAAGAGCCAAGGTTGCCTACCCCTGGTCTAGGAGGCTCACCGCTTAGAACAGGAGGACTTAGGACAGGGGTAGGCAACTTTGGCCCTTTTATGACTCATGGACTTCAACTCCCAGAATTCCTGAGCCAGCATGGCAACCTCTCCCTTTCCCCTCAGCATGGCTGGCTCAGGAATTCTGGGAGTTGAAGTCCACGAGTCATAAAAGAGCCAAGGTTGTTTACCCCTGTGCCTATACCATTTCAGACAAATGGCTGTCCAGTCTCTTCTTAAAAGCCTCCAGTGATGGAGCGCCCACAATTTCTGAAGGCAAGCACTTCCACTAGTGAATTGTCCTCACGATTAGGAAATTTCTCCTTAGTTTTAGGTTGCTTCTCTCTTTGGTTAGTTTCAGTCCATTGCTTTCTGGTGTTTTGGAGAATAAGTTGACCCCCCCCCCCTTCTTTGTGGCAGCCCCTCAAATATTAGAAGATGCTATCATATCACCCCATGTCCTTTTTTTTCCCATTAAACTAGACCAGGGATAGGCAACCTTGGCTCTTTTATGACTGGTGGACTTCAACTCCCAGAATTCCTGAGCCAGCCACGCTGAGGGGAAAGGGAGAGGTTTCCAAGCTGAGCCATGCTGGCTCAGGAATTCTGGGAGTTGAAGTCCACGAGTCACAAAAGAGCCAAGGCTGCCTACCCCTGGACTAGACATACCCAATTACTGCTATTGTTCTTCGTATGTTATAGCCTCCAGTCCCCTAATTGGGTTTTTTCTCTCTCTCTCTTTTCTGTACTCTTTCCAGAGCCTCAAAACCCTTTTCTATGGTGGTGACCAAAACTGGACGCAATATTCCAAGGGTGGCCTTACCAAGGCATTATAAAGCAGTATTAACAATACACATGATCTTGATTCTTTCCCTATTAATGCAACCCTAGGTTGCATTGGCTTTTTTGGCTGCAACTGCACGCTGCTGGCTCATATTTAAGCGATTGTCCACTAGGATTCCCAAGATCCCTCTCGCACTTACTGCTATTGACCCAAGTTTCACCTAAACTGCAAATATAATCAACACTGTGATGAGAAAATTAAGTGTATTTCTCAAAGGAACAGCATCCCTGAACGTGGAAGGCACTGCCTGAATTGGCAAACCTAACAATGGGTGAAAATTATATTGGGTTCATTTATTTTCATGTTATGTTAAGTTAGTGACCCTTTTTCACACTTATGACTGTTGCAGTACAATCAAAGTTCAATTGCTTGGCAATTGGTTCGTATTTATGACGGTTGCAACGTCCCCAGGTCACATTTTTCAGAGCTGTTGTAACTTTGAACTGTCTAAACAAATCGCTGTAAATCAAGGACCACCTGTAGTGCCTCAGGGACCCCAAGGTTTTCCCCAGACCAGCTTTTGAGACCTACTGGCTTAATATAACCTGAAAGAAGAAATTACTCATTGGAATTAGCAAAACAATTATGCAATCCTTTTCATTATTGAAGGGCATTTAATGTCCCAAACATGCAATTATGTTCAATTAAGCTCCATTATGTTTCTAGAACACAAGATGCTCCTCTTTCAAAGTTTCTGGCTACCTGCGATACATCAAAAGGCTGTATTTATTCTTCCCACTACAATGGATAGAGAAACTTCGCAACCCATCAAACTTTACACTTGACACTGTATAATTAATACCGGACTTTACGATAAATATCTCCAGTTTAAATTCTTCTGGCTTCTTGGAGTCTATAGGAGAAAGAGATCTTACCTGACACTCAGGATCGCTTCCCTTCCTCGTGACACTGCAGAGATGGGACTGTGTTCCAATCCTGGAGTGGCTTAAATAGGTTGCAAGAGGGGAGGACGTGGGTTTTCCACAGTTACTTATTAACTTCCTTTAAAAAGTCGGTACGGGATGGTTTCCAGTCCACATGAAACTGGAAATGTAGCTCAAATTAGATTGTGGTTTTTCTGAGATTTTTCAAGGCTCTTGACCTTAACAACGCTCATTAAACTAACCGTGAGAGAAATATTCCTGTTCGACTTCTGTTGTCACTTCTGTGAGAAGCTGGCCAGATGAATTGGATATGCAAATATTTGTTTTTACATTCTTCCTATCCTTCCTCCGTTTCTCGGCATTGAACTTCAAGGCAGCCTTATTTATTATGGACTTATAACTATGCTCTGCCTGGGTGAATGTTTTGAATGTGCACGTAGTCCTCAACTTACAACACTTCTGTTAGTGACTGTTCGAAGTGACGACAGCACTTGAAAAGGCGACCATTTTTCGCACTTAAGACCGTTGCAGCATCCCCCTGTGGTCACCTGATCAAATATTCAGACGCTTGTCAACCGACTCATATTTATGACAGCCATAGTATCCCGGGTAATGTGATGATTAGAGGTCTGGAGGCTAAAACATATAAGGAACGGTTGTTGGAATTGGGGATGTCTAGTTTAATGAAGAGAAGGACGAGGGGGGACATGATAGCAGTCTTCCAGTATCTCAGGGGTTGCCCCAAAGAAGAGGGAGTCAAGCTATTCTCCAAAGCGCCTGAAGGCAGGACAAGAAGCAACGGATGGAAACTAATCAAGGAGAGAGAAACAACCTAGAACTAAGGAGAAACTTCCTGACAGTTAGAACAATTAACCAGTGGAACAACCTGCCTCCAGAAGCAGTGAATGCTCCAACACTGGAAGTTTTTAAGAGATTGGACAGCCATTTGTCTGAAATGGCATAGGGTTTCCTGCCTGAGCAGGGGGTTGAACTAGATGACCTCCAAGGTCCCTTCCAACTTTATTATTATTATTATTATTATTATTATTATTATTATTATTATTATTATTATTATTATTATTATTACTACTACTACTACTACTACTACTACTACTACTACTACTACTACTACTTTTTACAACCTTCTGACAGGCAAATTGGATGGGGGAAGCCAGATTCGTTTAACAACTGTGTTACTAGCTTAACAACTGCAGTGATTCTCTTAACAACTGTGGCGAGAGCGGTCGTAAAATGGGGCAAAGCCCACTTAACTGTCTCACTTAGCAAATGAAAATCTGGGGCTGAATCGTGGTCGTAAGTCAAGGACTACCTGTGCTCTATGCTTATTGGGAGTTTTAATTTTTGGCATTCCTCCAGCGTAGCCGTCAAACAAGGACCTGATTGGCAGGTGCTTTAAGAGGGGGGGTTGGATAAATTTTTGGAGGGCTGATCTATGAGGGGTCATGAATCTTGAAAGCTCAGCCCCAACTCCAGTCGGGTTCGGCCTGCCTCCATATCTCAGCTTCAGGAGAACCATGGTGGAACCAAGGTAGGCCTCCATCTCCTGCTTCTGAGGACCCCAGAGGTGTCTGGTTGGACTTGATGGGAATCTAAAGGCTGGATTAAGGTGGTCTTGGTGTGACCCGGAAGGACTGGCAAGGCTGCCCGGATCCAGGTGGTAAACCATGTATTTGTCCATCCATTCTACTGATGAATTAAATATCTAATTGTGGTTGCTGCGCAGGGATTCAGTATGCTGCATATCATTGATAAATATCGATGGATGGATGGATGGATGGATAGAAGAAAGGAAGGAGGAAGAGGAGGAGGTGGTGAAGGAGGAGACCGGGGAAGAGGCGGGAAAGGAGAAGGGGACAGGAGAGGGAGGGAGGGAGGGAAGGGAGAAAGATAGGGAGTGGAGAAGGAAGGAAGGGAGGGAGGAAGGAAGGAGAGATAGGAAATGGAGAGGGAGGGAGGGAACAAAGAGGAAGGGAAGAAGATGGGAAGGGAGGAAGGGAGGGAGGAAGGAGAGAAAGATAGGGAATGGAGAGGGAGGGAGGGAGGGAAGGAAGGAAGGAACAAAGAGGAAGGGAAGAAGATGGGGAGGAAGGAAGGAAAGATAGGAAATGGAGAGGGAGGGAGGGAAGGAGGAAGGAAGAAGGGGAAGGAAGGGAGGAAGGAGAGATAGGGAATGGAGAGGGAGGGAGGGAGGGAAGGAAGGAAGAAGACAGAAGGAGGGAGGGAGGGAACAAAGAGGGAAGGAGAGAAGATGGGAAGGAAGGAAGGAAGGAGAGAAAGATAGGGAATGGAGAGGGAGGGAGGGAAGGAAGAAGGAAGGAAGGAAGCGAAGAAGATGGGAAGGAAGGAAGGAAGGAGAGAAAGATGGGGAATGGAGAAGGAGGGAGGGAGGGAAACAAAGAGGGAGGGAGAGAAGATGAGGAAGGAAGGAAGGAAGGAAGGAAGGAAGGAAGGCCCTATTTGGTATGGTCCTATGAGACAATGTCCTTCCAAATATAATTCTGCCCATCTCTAGGAAGGTATCAAAGGGTCTTGGAACAGCAGACAGACCTTCTTGGTCGTGACTTCTGCTTTATGGAACTTTCTCATCCTGGAGATTTGGCTAGTTCTTATCAGATACCGGAAAATGACTCTTTTGGCAGGCCGAGAGTGTCCCAGCTGCGTTAAAAAGGGACAGGACTTGGAGCACGTGATCCTAGCTGCCATTAATTTATTTACTTCAGAAAATCTATATAGCTCTCCAATCCATCTCTCTCAGCGACTTAGAATGGCTCCCATCTGCCATCTTGAATTTCTGACAGGCAAACACCCCGGAAACAAACGATCCGTGATGGTTTTTTGCAAAAATCCAGCTATCGCTTTGGGTGGGGTTTGAGTATGGCCCAGATAGAAAAATTCTGTCGTATCTATTGGGGGGGGGGGGAGGGGAACACAAAACTTTAAACTGTTTTGTAGAATCTGGGAAAAGGAAACCTGAACAAGGAAAAAGAAAGAGAACCAGAAATGGAAAATAGCGTTGAGGGTGCGTTTCTGATTTCGAATTACTGGGGAAGTTTCAACCTGTAACCTTGGACTCTCAGTATCATACATATATACGTATCTATTTGCAAACTGGAAACACTCCAAAACAGCGAATAATTAACACTGGATGTTTCCTGACGAAAGAATGATAATTTTAAAGGGCAAATGGCCTGTAATGACCTTTTACCTACTGAATATGAATTGAATATGAATCATTTAAGATTCTTATTAAATGCGAACATTTTAATGCTCGTATTTAGCATCCATGAATGCTTTAACATACATATGTTTATACGTATGTTGTATATAGCACGTTTAAATGTGTGTTATGTATGTGTGCACTTTTAAGAGCAAGCAATTACATTTCATTTTTAATGTGTGCCAGTGTGCCCACAGTAAAAAAAAAAGATTGTGTAAAGGTTATCTTACCTTATCTTATCGTATTAAATACAAATACCCTCATAGTCATATCAAATAGGAAATATTTCAGTGCAGGTAGTCCACAACGTACGACCATTAGCTGAGCCCAAAATTTCTGTTACTAAGTGAGACAGTTCTTAAGTGAGTTTTGCTCCGTTTTTACGCCTTTTGCCACTGTTGCTAAGTGGATCGCTGCAATGGTGACGTTCGTAACACAGCTGTTAAATGAATCCCCACTGACGTGGCTTGCCAGAAGGTCACAAAAAGGGATCACATGATCTCAGGGACACTGCGCCCGTCGTAAATACGAGTCAGTTGCCAAGCGTCTGAATTTTAATCACGTGACCATGGGGGGATGCTTGCAACGGTCGTAAGTGTGAAAAACAGTCATTAAGTCCCTTTTTTCAGTGCCATTTGTATGGTCACTAAACAGACTGTTGTAAGTCAAAGCTACCTGCATTCACTTTAAATGTGAAGCATTTCATATTCAGATTAAATGTGAAACATTTCGATATTCAGATTTAAAGTCAAGGTGGCAGCCCTCAACATGGGCTCAGAGACCTGCTCCCTTTTGAATCCATGCCATCACAAAGTAATAAATAAATAAATATTTTAATACAAGTGGTCCTCACGACTGGTGTAATAATAATAATAATAATAATAGTAATAATAATAATGATGATGATGAGAAGGAGATGGAGATGGAGATGGAGAAGAAGAAGAAGAAGAAGAAGAAGAAGAAGAAGAAGAAGAAGAAGAAGAAGAAGAAGAAGAAGAAGAAGAAGAAGAAGAAGAAGAAGAAGAAGAAGAAGAAGAAGAAGAAGAAGAAGAAGAAGAAGAAGAAGAAGAAGAAGAAGAAGAAGAAGAAGAAGAAGAAGAAGAAGAAGANATAATAATAATAATAATAATAATAATAATAATAATAATAATAATAATAATAATAATGAGTTGGAAGGGACCTTGGAGGTCTTCTAGTCCAACCCCCTGCTCAGACAGGAGACTCTATACCAGGGGTAGTCAACCTTGGCTCTTTTATGACTCGTGGACTTCAACTCCCAGAATTCTCAGGAATTCTGGGAATTGAAGTCCACGAGTCATAAAAGAGCCAAGGTTGACTATCCCTGCTCTATACCATTTCAGACAAATGGTTGTCCAGTCTCTTCTTAAAAATGACAGTTGCAACAGACCCTCCAAAAACAACTTAAAACTTGGTTTCAGTCCTCCAACATCACCCACACACCCACTCATGTCACCACATTTTGAGTACTCAGGGAAATAACTCATATCTACGGCCATTTGCAGCACGTTAATCATGTGACGAGGAGTTTATGACGGTTTTACCGGAAACCCGTATTTACTTCTGGTTTCCAGCAACTCCAGGGGTAGCAAACAATGGGCTCGCTTAATGACCTCTGTGCTTGCTTAATGACTGCTCCCCAAAAAGGTAGGAAAAAAAAAATAAGGTCGGTTATGTGATGCCCTGCTTTACAACTGTCACAACTTACAACTGTAATTGCCAGGCTCAATTATGGCTCGTAAGTCGGGGATGGTCTCTATTCAGATTAATAGGCTTTCAATTTATTGCCTTGTAAACAAATTACGTTGCGATATAATAAATAAATCATTAGTGCACCCAAAGCCTGAACGATAGAGCCAATTGTTGTTAAATTTTAAAATCTCCCTCCAGTTCAGCTCATCCCCTTGTGATTATGTGACCATAAACACGGGGGAGAGCCTGGAGTTGGGTTTCTATTCCTTTTTGGGGGGATTACAACTTCTCAGTCAAGACCCAGGCTGGGACTGCCTGGTCTTCCATCTAAATATTAGCCAAGTCCAATCCTGCTTAAATCCACAGGTGAATCATTAATACATGAAGGTGCATGGCTGCACCTGCCTTTTCTGAAACTGACAAGGATCTCTTCAGTTTTTCCTACCTTTAAAACGATGCTGTTTTTGTTACACCAGATCACCAAACGCTCTACTCCTTGCAGTAAGCACCCACAGTCATTCTGAACAAGGCCCACTACTATTACTACTACTACTACTACTACTACTACTACTACTACTACTACTAATAATAATAATAATAATAAAGTTGGAAGGGACCTTGGAGGTCATCTAGTCCAACCCCCTGCTCAGGCAGGAAACCCTATACCATTTCAGACAAATGGCTGTCCAGTCTTTTCTTAAAAACTTCCAGTGTTGGAGCATTCACAGCTTCTGGAGGCAGGTTGTTCCACTGGTTAATTATTCTGTCAGGAAATTTCTCCTTAGTTCTAGGTTGCTTCTCTCCTTGATTAGTTTCCATCTGTTGCTTCTTGTCCTGCCTTCAGGCGCTTTGGAGAATAGCTTGACTGCCTCTTCTTTGGGGCAGCCCCTGAGATATTGGAAGACTGCTATCATGTCACCCCCCTGGTCCTTCTCTTCATTAAACTAGACCAGGGGTAGGCAACCTTGGCTCTTTTATGACTGGTGGACTTCAACTCCCAGAATTCCTGAGCCAGCATGGCTCAGCTTGGAAACCTCTCCCTTTCCCCTCAGCATGGCTGGCTCAGGAATTCTGGGAGTTGAAGTCCACAAGTCATAAAAGAGCCAAGGTTGCCTACCCCTGATCTAGACATACCCAATTCCAGCAACCGTTCCTTATATGTTTTAGCCTCCAGCCCCCTAATCATCTTTGTTGCTCTTCTCTGCACTCTTTCTGGAGTCTCAACATCTTTTTTACATCAGGGCAACCCAAACTGGATGCAGTATTCCAGGTGTGGCCTTACCAAGGCATTGTAAAGTGGTATTAATACTTCACGTGATCTTGATTCTATCCCTCTTGTATCATCCACATACTTCACAATATGGTTAGTGGCCTATTAATTGATACAGGTAGTCCTCGGCTTACAACAATTCCCTTACTGACTGCTCAAAGTTACAACGGCACTGGAAAAAGTAACTTACAACCATTTCCCACACTTACGACCGTTGCAGCATCCCCAAGGGTCACATGATCCAAATTCGGACAGTCGGCAACTGGGTCGTATTTATGACGGTCACAGTGTCCCGGGATCACGTGATCCCCTTTTTGTGACCTTCTGGCAAGCAAAGTCAATGGGGAAGCCAGATTTAATAACGGTGTTATTCCCCTAAAAACTGATTCAGTTAACAACGGTGGCAAAAAAGGTCGTAAAACGGGGCAAAGCTCACTTAACCACTGTCTGGCTTAGCAACAGCAATCTGGGACTCAAGGAGAGTTGTAAGCCGAGGATTACCTGGAGTTCATTGCAATGTAGCTAGACTACTGCAAAGTGCGTACATGGGGCTGCCTTTGAAGACTGAAAAACTTCCTAAGTCTCTTTATTGCTGGTGAGTGCCGTGAGGCCTATCCTTGAGCCCCCACGTTGGCTTCCAGTTGCAATTGGGCATACTGGTTTTAATTTATTCAGCCACTGTTTCTCAATCTTGGCAATTTGAAAATGCAGGGGGGGAATTCAACTCCCAGAATTCCCCAGCCATGCTGGCTGGGGAATTCTGGGAGTTGAATTCCCCCGCTGCATTTTCAAGTTGCCAAGATTGAGAAACAACACTCTCCTGATCTGTTGGAGACATCAGCACAGGAGCAGGGGTTAAATTGCCAACTTTTACTTAGGTTTGGGGTTAAACTTGCATAATAAGTAAATAAATAGCCTAAGGAGTTTCTATTTTACGTGGTAACTGGCAGGGCTGTAATTTGGGCTACCGACAGCAGTCCGGAATAAAAGGGCTTATTATTTGCTGAATTCTGTTTTAAAGTCACGTGCACTTTTTTTTTTTTTTACTGTCAACGTGATGTAGTCAAATGCGAGTATGTTTTGGTTCCCTTTTTACTTGCTCGTCAAATTTCCCAGGACCAAATGTTCGATATGATTATCACAAGCCGATGATGAATCAGATTTGCATCTGAAAGGCACAATTAAAGGCTTGCAGTTACGTATCCGCCAATTAGGGAGCCTAACAATGCCTTTTGATAAAATTTGATAAAATTGCTTAGTTGGAAAAGGAGCTAACAAACGCATTTTTTTTAATTATTATTTTTGGCCAACATTGATAGATTTCCTACAATGTTTACTGCAATTACAGCTGAATTCAGGACCTAGCACAGTGGTTTTCAAACCTGCCAACTTTTAGATAACTGGACTTCAACTTCAATAACTGGCTGGGGAATTCTGGGAGTTGAAGTCCGCAAACATCTGAAAGTTGCCAAGTTTGAAAAACAGGGGCATTCTGGGAGTTGAGGTCCACGTACCTTAAAGTTGCCCACTATGGAAAAGCATGCTGGCTAGGGCAGGCAACCTTGGCTCTTTTATGACTCGTGGACTTCAACTCCCAGAATTCCTGAGCCAACATGGCTCAGCTTGGAAACCTTTCTTTTTCCCCTCAGCATGGCTGGCTCAGGAATTCTGGGAGTTGAAGTCCACCAGTCATAAAAGAACCAAGGTTGCCTACCCATGTACTAGGGGTCTTCAAACTTGGCCCTTTTATGACTCGTGGACTTCAACTCCCAGAATTCCTGAGCCAGCCATGCTGAGGGGAAAGAGAGAGGTTTCCAAGCTGAGCCATGTTGGCTCAGGAATTCTGGAAGTTGAAGTCCACGAGTCATAAGAGAGCCAAAGTTCACCACCCCTGCCCTATATCAGGGCTCCTCAACCTTAGCTAATTTAAGACTTGTGGACTTCAACTCCCAGAATTCCTCAGCTAGCAGGGCTCAACTTGGAAACCTCTCTCTTTCCCCTCAGCACGGCTGGCTCAGGAATTCTGGGAGTTGAAGTCCACAAGTCATAAAAGAGCCAAAGTTGCCTACCCCTGGACTAGGGGATTCTGGGAATTGAAGTCCACATGCCTCTTAAAGCCGCCAAGTTTGAAAAAAATATGCTGGTTGGGGAATTCTGGGAGTCGAAATCCACCTATCTTAAAATTCTGTGATGGAATGTAGTGGGCTGCTTTCCCAGAAGGGAGGAGAAGCATTGTGGAGGAGTAAGAAACAACAATTTGGATATTTTGTGTGTGAGAGAGGGTGAGGACAGCCTCTCCCTAATATTCCCAAAGTATATGTATGATTTAGGTAGTAGGTTACTTCAGTTGGGCAATGTTCTGTCAATAGGTGTAGAACAATAAAGAAACCTGTTTTAAAGATTGGCTACGTGTCTCTCTTGATTTTGGGGGCCTGACAAGCTGCCAAAGGTGGGAAAACATGCTGGCTGGCGTGCCTGGCTGAGGAATTCATAAAAGGGCCAAGTCTGAAGACCCCTGAGGTAAAGAAACACAAACAGGCCTTCCATCTTTTATTACAATCTCTGTGAATTACATTTTAACACAGGGGTCTTCAAACTTGGCAACTTTAAGACTTGTGGACTTCAACTCCCAGAATTCCTCAGCCAGCCTCCATTTTGTTTGTTAGATTTAAGCCAGGGGTCTTCAAACGTGGCCCTTTTATGACTTGTGCACTTCAACTCCCAGAATTCCTCAGCCAGCCAGGGAGGAATTCTGGGAATTGAAGTCCACAAGTCTTAAAGTTGCCAAGTTTGAAGACCCCTGTTTTAACACAAGAAAAGCACCTGGGAGAAACCATATCCCTCTCTGAAGATTTGCTTGTGTCCTGTCTTTATTACTTTTACTAATAACTCAAGGTGGCGAACATACACCATGCTCCTTCCTCCTCCTATTTTACCCAGAAAAACCACCCTGTGAAGTGGGTTGGGGTAAGGAGGAGGGACTAGCCCAAAATCCCCCAGCCACTTTTCATGCCTAAGGTGAGACTAAAACTCACTGTCTCCTGGTGATTGGCCCAAAGTCACCAGCCAGCTTTCACGCCTAAGGTGGAACTAGAATTCACCGTCTCCTGGTGATTGGCCCAAAGTCACCCAGCTGGCTTTCCTGCCTACGGTGGAACTAGAACTCACTGTCTCCTGGTGATTGGCCCAAAGCCACCAGCCGGCTTTCCTGCCTACAGTGGAACTAGAACTCACCGTCTCCTGGTGATTGGCTCAAAGTCACTCAGCCGGCTTTCCTGCCTAAGGTGAAACTAGAACTCACTGTCTCCTGGTGATTGGCCCAAAGTCACCAGCCGGCTTTCATGCCTAAGCTGGAACTAGAATTCACCGTCTCCTGGTGACAGGCCAAAGTCACCCCACTGGCTTTCACGGCTAAGAACTGGGGCTAGAACTCAGTCTTCCGATGTCTAGCTTGGTGTCTTAACCACTAGATCCAATTGTCTCATCCTACACATGCCATCCTAACTCGTTTTCTTCGTCACAGTTTGGTACGTCCATGTTGATGATTGCCATGTGGTGAAATGATCGCATATCCAATTCCAACGTGGAAGGCTTACAGAGCCGGTTGTAATTAATTGATCTCCTGGATCCGGATGGAGTTGGGATCCACTACCCTTACCGCTGGACCCATACCAGTCGGGCTTCAGGCCGGGACCCATACCAGTCGGGCTTCAGGCCGGGACACAGCACGGAAACGGCATTGGTCACGTTGGTAAATGATCTCTGGAGGGCCCGGGACAGGGGTTATTCCTCTGTCCTTGTGCTTTTGGACCTCTCAGCGGCTTTTGATACTGTGGACCATGGTATCATGCTGCGGCGTCTCGGTGAGTTAGGAGTGGGAGGCACTGTTA
>NW_015388060.1:114992-116980 GCF_001527695.2 Protobothrops mucrosquamatus | reverse complement strand
GGGACTGACCTAGGGTGAATTTTAAATAGGGATAATTTTTAATGATTTTTAATAAGAGACACAGCTACAAATATTTGGTTTTAATTGGCTTTTATTGGGGAAATGTGCTATGTTGTTTTAATATGCTGTGAGCCGCCCTGAGTCCCGTGGGGAGAAGGGCGGCATATAAGTCAATGTATTAAATTAAATTAAATTAAAGTGGGTGCTGAGATGCATCCTAAAAGAGGCTTGGATGCCTTGCCCCCCCTTGAGACGTCCAGCCCCTTCTCCCATCCTGCCAATACAACGTCCCCCCAAGTCATCTGAAGAAAAAAAAAATCTTAACCTCTTTGCTTCAGAATTTTGCTTTCACCCAGGGCCACATTTAGAGGCAATGCGATGAGGTTTTAATAATACATGTAGCTGTAAACCGCCCAGAGTTATCCAAGGGTAAGATGGGCAGCCAATAATTTTATAAACAAACAAACAAATCCATCAATCCAGCCATGCATGGAAAACCAAATGACTAGAATACAAGTAGCCCTCGGCTTACGACCGCAGCTGAGCCCAAAGTTTCTGTGGTTAAGCAAGACGGTTGCTGAGTGAGCTTTGCCCCGTTTTATGACCTTTCTGGCCACAGCTGTTAAGTGAATCGCTGCAGTAGTTAAGTTAGTAACACGGTTGTTAAGTGAACCTGGCATCCCCATTGACTTTGCTTGTTGGGAGGTCGCAAAAGGGGATAGATAGACAGAAAGAAAGGTAGATAGATAGACAGAAAGAAAGGTAGATAGATAGATAGATGAGATAGATAGACAGACAGACAGACATACAGAAAAGTAGAATAGATAGATTAGATAGATAGATAGACAGACAGACAGACGTATAGATAGACAGACAGACAAACATATGGATGGATAGGTAGGTAGGTAGAGATAGACAGATAGGTAGATAGGTAGGTAAGTAGACAGACAGATAGATGGAAGGACGGATAGGTAGGTAGGTAGAGATAGACAGATAGGTAGGTAGATTAGATTGCTGGATAGATACAGTAGGTAGGTAGGTAGATATGTAGGTAGATAAAGATAGTATCTATCGATTTATTGATCAATATATATAGATATAGTTATATATATATATACACACATATACTTTGACAACGTCAACAGTGGTTTGACGAAAGCTTAGTTATTAATAAAAGGGTTAGGGTTTTTTTTCGTCCTAGAGATCAGTAGTTTTAGCAGATTTTAAATATAGATAGATAGATAGATAGATAGATAGATAGATAGATAGATAGATAGATAGATAGATAGATAGGTAGATAGATATAGGTATAGACATATAGTTATAGATATTTCCCTTATATATTTTCAGATGAGAATTGCAACACAGCACAAGTTAACTTACCTTTCCCAGCCTCTTCAGTATATTGGAAAATGCCGCACCTGAGAAGAAGGTCAAGTTCTGGGTATACCACAAGCCACCCATTCAAGGTTTAAGCCTCAAGAAGTCACGTCTCCTTGAGTTCGAGCCCCCGACCAATTTGGAAGGACGTTTTATCTGGCGCTGCGAGTCTGCCCATCTCTCTTCTGGAGATCCAGCTTGCAGAAAGCAGCCTGGAGGTATCTCCTCAACTCTACACCGTCTTCATCCTACCAAGAGCAGGAACTGAAGTGAGGCACACGCATCCTACTCATCTAGGAAGCTGCATTTTCAAACAAGGGTGTTTCAGCGGAGCTACACACAGTTGGAGGAAACTGTTTGCCTTGGTGGTTGAAAAACCTGACCCACAAGGTGGACAATTTTACCATCTGTTGCACCATGAGGCGTCAGAGCCGAAGTTGCCCATCAATCATCCAGTCAATCCTTCTAGGTGCCGTGCCAATGCTAAAGATTTCCAAACTCTTTGCCAAGGAAAATTGGCACCACCCGCACCAAGGACCAAAATGTGCAAATTGTGACATCCTTGTCTTTATCTTTTCCATTCATTTCACTTCGTCCTGATGTTTACA
>NW_015388060.1:107363-110851 GCF_001527695.2 Protobothrops mucrosquamatus | reverse complement strand
ATGCTAGTGCTGGGATTTGAAACAGATGTAGGTGGGGTTTTTTTTACATCTCTGGGTGTTGAAGTCTTAATTAAATGAAGTCTAGGCTTTTCTATACACAATATTAACCTTTTCTATTAAAATTACACAGTACATAAAACAGGAAAAATAGTGTTTCAAAACTGATCTAAGTTTGTTATCTGGGTTTATTTGAACACAAAAGTCTTAAGTTTGTTTCTTTTAGACAAACCTTGTTTCTAAGTTAGGCAATGATACTTTGGGAGAGAAGAAATGCAACATCTTAAAATACAGTTTGAAGCAATTAAAAATTCAAGGAATTCATTATAGTTTGCCTGTTTGTACTTCCCTATTTAGGGGCAGTCTACCTTTTGTGGGAAGTTAGCCCAGAGAAGGAAATATTAAAAAGGCAGAAAGAAACATATTGTTCACCAAAAGGATTTTTAAAAGCATTTTTTTTTTTTGAAAAGCAGAAACCAAACCTGGCCTCATCTCTTTGCCCAGGGCAGTAGCTAGTCTTATACATATGCAGATGTGGAACCATCAGGAAGTTTGGAGCCAGGAATCTCAAGACAAAAGAAGCTCTTAAGAGTCATTAGCCCCATCAACTGGGAAGCAGGATATGATAATGGGATTAAACCACAGATATCAAGGCCTAGAAAAACTCCAAGCAGGGCTGGGAGGGGGTATAAAAGCCCTTCTACCCATGTGCTCTTTCTCTTTCTTCTCTGCTGCTTCTTGCAAGGACCATCTGTCTTCTGCAATAAACTGTAACCTTCTTCCCAAAGCAGTCGCCATGTTTGCTTATTTATTCCTGGCTTGGATGAACCAGGATGGTTTATTTGAATAATTTTAGATGGCTGTCCATCTCAATTGTCTGTGGGCCTGGGGACATCTAGATTGACATGGAATGGATCAAGTGGTTATAAACCCCGCATGTTGATTTGTATATTGTGGAATTTCCATTTTGTAAGCCATCCAGAGTCAAAGGTTGATTTACTTCCACTATTACCACTTGTGAGTTGTGTAACTCNATATCCCGCCCTTCTCCTTGCGGACTCAGGGCGGCTGACAATCAATTAAAAACACCGATAACAATCACAAAATTAAAATTAATTAAAATGAAATATTTAAATTGTCTGATTAAAATATGATTAAAAACCCCTCTAAAACCCCTCTTAAAAATTACCCTAGGCCAGTCCCGCTTGTTGGAATAGCCATGTCTTGAGGGCGTGGCGGAAGGAAGGGAGATCAGGGATCACCCTGATCTCTGGGGGTAGCTCATTCTTGGCTTAGGCCTGAAAGCCAGCTGGGTGACTTTGGGCCTTCGCCAGGAGACTGGGAGTTGTAGTCTTGGTTTAGGCCTCAAAGCCAGCTGGGTGGCTTTGGGCCTTCGCCAGGAGACTGGGAGTTGTAGTCTTGGCTTACGCCTGAAAGCCGGCTGGGTGACTTTAAGCCATCACCAGGAGACTGGGAGTTGTAGTCCTGGCTTAGGCCTGAAAGCCAGCTGGGTGGCTTTGAGCCATCACCAGGAGACTGGGAGTTGTAGTCCTGGCTTAGGCCTGAAAGCCAGCTGGGTGGCTTTGGGCCATCACCAGGAGACTGGGAGTTGTAGTCCTGACTTAGGCCTGAAAGCCGGCTGGGTGGCTTTGGGCCATCACCAGGAGACTGGAAGTTGTAGTCCTGGCTTAAGCCTGAAAGCCAGCTGGGTGGCTTTAGGCCATCACCAGGAGACTGGGAATTGTAGTCCTGGCTTAGGCCTGAAAGCCAGCTGGGTGGCTTTGAGCCATCACCAGGAGACTGGGAGTTGTAGTCCTGGCTTAGGCCTGAAAGCCAGCTGGGTGGCTTTGGGCCATCACCAGGAGACTGGGAGTTGTAGTCCTGACTTAGGCCTGAAAGCCAGCTGGGTGGCTTTGGGCCATCACCAGGAGACTGGGAGTTGTAGTCCTGGCTTAGGCCTGAAAGCCAGCTGGGTGGCTTTAGGCCATCACCAGGAGACTGGGAGTTGTAGTCCTGGCTTAGGCCTGAAAGCCGGCTGCGTGACTTTGGGCCATCACCAGGAGACTGGGAGTTATAATCCAACTTAGGCATGAAAGCCGGCTGGGTGAACTTGGGCCATTCACTCTCTCTCCGCCCAACCCACCTCACAAGGTTGTTGTTATGCCATCTCAGCAGGCTCCATCATCTTCACCATCCATTTTTCTATTGGTCAAACCATTCCATCCTTCTGCATGTAGAAGGCTTGCTGTTATTATCAGATATAGAAACAAACTTCCATGATTTTTTTCCAACTTTTTATCAACCGGTCCCCCAAAACATCTCTGGCTACAGTTAAAATTTAAATTTTTTAAAATCTTCTGAATTAATGTATTTGAATCCAATTTTTTCAGCTTTTTTACCTATCGCCCAAGAGTGATTAAAAAATCCTCTCTTATTCACATTTCCAGCATAAATGTGAAGTACCTTCATAGACAATTTTTCCAGTGTCAAATACCAACAATACATCATTTAATAAAAATTAAAGCTATAATATAATGTGAATTTCAGTCTTTTCATCTGTATGCTGATTTTCTTTTGAATTGATGCATTTTTATCTTTTTTATTATGTTATGAGCCACCTGGAGTATGGGATACCACTATTGAATAAAGTAGAAAGCAGACGACGAGGTTATGTCAAAAGCAGAATTTAAAAATATTTTTTTTAATTTAACCTGAATTTAAAAATCTTCTGGAACAAAGTATTGGGGGTTGGGCTCCCCCACCCTTAACTCAGGGATGTGAAATGTGTCTTTTATTGACCATAACAAACAGTCAAAATTTTACTTGCAATGACAAAGCTGCCATTTTGATTTGTTTGACCCAAGTTGACAAAAATGCAAGGACTTTGTTGTTGTATCAGCCTTTGGCCAAATGAGCATGCAGTATTATGCATGCATGGGGTAGACAGGTTTCCACAACATAATTTTATAGCCCAGTTATTATTATTTGAAGATAGCAAGTTTGTTGTTATATGTCAACAGTGCCAGCGTGCACTTTGCAGACAATAAATACAATTTGCATACAATACTATTTGCATACAATGAAAAGCATACAGTGGTGGGTTGAAGGCAGAAATTTATTCCCTTCCAACGCCATCCTCTTTTGCATTTATATTGGGAGATTTTGCATTGCAAATTGCAGAGTTTCTCCTTCAAAGGGGAAAATGTACTTGTGTACAGTTGCCCTCTCAGCAAAGTCCAGCAGACAATCGCTTTCACTTGAGAAGCTTTTCCAGAAAATAAGAGCAAAATTGGGGCTATCTTTCCTCTTTTTTTTTTTTTTTTGCATGCAACCCACTCAACCATTAAAAGTCCCCATTAGAGTTTGCAAATTACTTTACTGAAACAGCCGCTTTGGAAAATATTGGTCCGGGCTGGAATGTTCCAAATGGAAACTAGGGCGTGGGGGGAGAACAGCTTGAAAGTTAAACTTCAGCTCCTGAAATAAAATAG
>NW_015388060.1:103251-104864 GCF_001527695.2 Protobothrops mucrosquamatus | reverse complement strand
ATGCTAGTGCTGGGATTTGAAACAGATGTAGGTGGGGTTTTTTTTACATCTCTGGGTGTTGAAGTCTTAATTAAATGAAGTCTAGGCTTTTCTATACACAATATTAACCTTTTCTATTAAAATTACACAGTACATAAAACAGGAAAAATAGTGTTTCAAAACTGATCTAAGTTTGTTATCTGGGTTTATTTGAACACAAGTCTTAAGTTTGTTTCTTTTAGACAAACCTTGTTTCTAAGTTAGGCAATGATACTTTGGGAGAGAAGAAATGCAACATCTTAAAATACAGTTTGAAGCAATTAAAAATTCAAGGAATTCATTATAGTTTGCCTGTTTGTACTTCCCTATTTAGGGGCAGTCTACCTTTTGTGGGAAGTTAGCCCAGAGAAGGAAATATTAAAAAGGCAGAAAGAAACATATTGTTCACCAAAAGGATTTTTAAAAGCATTTTTTTTTTTTTGAAAAGCAGAAACCAAACCTGGCCTCATCTCTTTGCCCAGGGCAGTAGCTAGTCTTATACATATGCAGATGTGGAACCATCAGGAAGTTTGGAGCCAGGAATCTCAAGACAAAAGAAGCTCTTAAGAGTCATTAGCCCCATCACCTGGGAAGCAGGATATGATAATGGGATTAAACCACAGATATCAAGGCCTAGAAAAACTCCAAGCAGGGCTGGGAGGGGGTATAAATGCCCTTCTACCCATGTGCTCTTTCTCTTTCTTCTCTGCTGCTTCTTGCAAGGACCATCTGTCTTCTGCAATAAACTGTAACCTTCTTCCCAAAGCAGTCGCCATGTTTGCTTATTTATTCCTGGCTTGGATGAACCAGGATGAAGACTTACTTCTAACACTTTTAAATTCAGAAGCAATTTAAGGAAAGGGCAGGTGATAATTCAGCTCTATTTAGAAACTGCAGGGAGATTAGCTGTTTTTAGCAATAAAGTGCAGCTTGGGTCTCTACTAGTAGTACTTAATTTTCTCCAGCAAAAGGTTTTAGAAAAGGTCTTTTAAAATGAGTTGCTTTGTTGGGCTTTAAAAGAAAAATTTGGATTGCTTCTCTACTTGAAGATTCATTATATATCTCGTAAAAGGTTGCTTTCAAGTTAAATGGCTGCCTTGCCTTTGTTTGTTTTAAGAGCCCTTAAAATAAACTCCTATTCAGAAAAAAAAATCTAGAGAACTTTGGAGATCAAAATGTCCAAATTCCAATCAGGGCAAGATGAATCCAATATTTTTACTGCTGCAGTAAAAAAAACCACTATATCCAAGTCCAGGAACATTGCTCAGTATACGCTATATCAGCCTTTATAAAATATTCAAAAAAGACTCCAAAAATTTGATATTAAATTTCATAATTGCTTTCTGCCCAGCAACAGCCAATATAGGCAGTCAGAAGCCCCTCTAATATTTCTGAGCTTATTTATTTATTTATTTATTTATTATTTTAATTTGTATACCGCCCTTCTCCCATAGGACTCAGGGCGGTTCACAGCATATTAAAAACAAATAATATACACAAAATACAAAAAAATTACAAAATACAAAAATACAAAAATACAGAAAATAAACCCCGATAAAAGCCGAATTAAAACCAAATATTACAAGCTGTGTTTC
>NW_015388060.1:96897-100555 GCF_001527695.2 Protobothrops mucrosquamatus | reverse complement strand
GCTCAATAGCTATCTCCCCTAATGCCAGATCACTCTGCCACTGGCCTGAGACAAAAATCAGATCCAGCGTGTGTCCACCCGTGTGAGTGGGGGCCTGAATTAATTGGGTCAAGTCCAAGGCCGTCATGGAAGCCAAGAACTCCTGAGCTGCCGCTGACGTCTCACCCACTGATGGCAGGTTGAAATCCCCCAAGACCATGGAAAGGAATAACCCTTAATAACCCTGGTTCAGTTCATCTACTTTTAGCTTTTTCCCTGACAATTGTTCCCTGTTTTAAATCCATAACAGATTTCTGATGAAATGTTTTTTTTTTGTTAACGTTCTTCCATTTATATAGCTTGGTGGGTAGAGAAAAGTTACGAGGCTTTTTCAAATTATTTTGTGGCTTTGGCAGACTTTTTATTAATGTGTGAAGGACTATAGTACCTATTGTAATAAAGTTTTGTGAGCTGAAACTCTGCTCTTAAGATTTATTTAGACATTTATCCCACTTTTTCTATAAGGCAGTGAATATATACTTGATAGTCCTTTCTCCTGTTTAATAATTCCCAGAACAGAAGCATACATTTGGTTTCTATTTTTGACAAGCAAAAGATAACTTAATACTCCCTCCTATTCTCCATACAATGATGGGTGCTCCTAATTTTCAATTCCCATTAAATTTTGCTTGCCATTTGGTGCTATCCTAGGATAAATTGTGGCCCTAATCTTCCTACAACTTTGGGATTTGTGATAACATATTTTCCTACTGAATAAATCTACCCTTTGCTTGACAAATGCATGTTACAGATATATTAGTTTGAAACTCCTGATAATGAATTTTTTTTACCAAGAAACCTTGGGACAGCTTCCCCCAGCTTTTCCTACGTAAGATTCTGCCTCATTAAATAAACCCTGATATTTAGGTGGTGTGTGTCCTTCAGTATTTACCATTTGAACAACATTTGATTTTATAGTGCCCCTCATTTGTCAAAGCACTTCTGGGTAGTTCATTGTGTCAGAAGCAATACAAAAGGTGTATTATGACATAAAATTTAAAAGATTAAAATACAAGTTAAACAGATCTTGCCCAGGGACTGCCACGAGGTTCTTTGTGGGCAATGAACATGGTTAAAAACAAAGCAAAACAAACTAGAAAAGTAGAATGTCATAAATTGGGGATAGCAGGAGAGACTCGACAGATTAGCACAAGGTCTTAAAAGTAGTTTTCAAAAAGTTGGCAGGTTAGAACAATCTGAATTTAAGTTGGGGGGGCAGCATTCTAGGTTTTGGCTAACAATGCACATGCTTATTCTGATGAACCACCATTTATAAGGTCTCTGCTTTTTAAGTTTATGCTCATCTTTCAAAAGAGAAATATAATACATGGAAAATAATATAATCTAGAGTCATATCTTCTCTGCTGTGGTGCTTGCATCTTAAGAAATATAAATTAAATCTTGACCAGTTTGTTTTCCAACATGTTGCAAAGACTTCAACTTGTTGGATTTACAGTATTCTGCATTTGTCTTAATCAAACTTTTACAGTTCCAGATAAAACATTAAGAGTGGAATTGGGGACTTCCCAATTTCCCCCCAGCAAGATTATTTAGGAGATTCAGAATCCAGCTTTAAGGTATCTTAGGCAAATAAGCAACATTTGTGGTTTATTTGAATAATTTTAGATGGCTGTCCATCTCAATTGTCTGTGGGCCTGGGGACATCTAGATTGACATGGAATGGATCAAGTGGTTATAAACCCCGCATGTTGATTTGTATATTGTGGAATTTCCATTTTGTAAGCCATCCAGAGTCAAAGGTTGATTTACTTCCACTATTACCACTTGTGAGTTGTGTAACTCGGAATGTGTTTTAATAACTAGCAAATTGAATATAGGACGCTGTTCTTTTATATATACCCAGGTTAGTGGGCTGCAAAATCGCAGGCCTCTAGGCAGCACACGCATACAAGCACTCAAGGTTAGTACTAACCAACCTCTTCTTCATTCTTTAGTTTACACCTCCACTACTATTACTTGTGAGTCCTACTTCTGGAGAATAGCAATTCATTATTTTTGCCTTAGGAGGCTGCTTCAGCCTTTTTTAATTCCTCAAAATTAACACAAACCCACCTTACTCCACTCTCCCTTGCTACTCCCAGTTGCCTCTCTGCTCAACTTCTATAGCCCTCAGTTGCTGGACTGGTTAGGGAGAGAAGTCTTTAAAAAAGGGACTGGACCATCTGTCCCTTTAAGATCCTGGCCCCTTTATGGGCAATCTGACTTAACAAGTATTTTAGAAGATCAGCAGTTTCTGTATGTTCTCAATGTACATTTGGCAAGTTTTAATAAAGGGGAAAACCTTTCAGGTTGGGCTCATGGGTTCTTGAGCTAAGCTGTTCAATTGCACAACGCAATAGAAGAGGTCAAAACAGAAAACCATGCAGCATAAGTTAAAATTGGGAATTCTCAATTTGCCTTGTTGGAATCTGAGCTTGGTTTTCAGGCTTTGCGTATGTTTTAAAGATTTTAAAATACTAGTAACCTTTAGTCATGTCCGACTCTTGGTGAATTGTTCTCTATGATACCCTGTCAAGGAGGGGTGTTCATCTTTGTATCATATTTTTTATTATTATTATTAAATTAAATTTATATCCCGCCCTTCTCCTTGCGGACTCAGGGTGGCTGACAATCGATTAAAAATACACAAATGACAATTACAGGATTAAAATTAATTAAAAAGAAATATTTAAGTATAGTCTAATTAAAATATAATTAAAACCCCTCTAAAAATTACCCTATGCCAGTCCTGCAAGCTGGAACAACCAAGTCTTAAGGGCGCAGCGGAAGGAAGGGAGATCAGGGATCACCCTGATCTCTGGGGGCAGTTCATTCCAGAGGGTGGAATGACCAATATCAAGTCAGTGAGATCTTTGCCTCTTGATCCACTAACCGTTCCTAGCATCACTGACTTCTCCGATGAATTTGCATGTGTGACGTGGCCAAAGTAAATGCGATGTAGTCTTGCCATTTTGGCTTCTAGTGATGTGTTTCTGGTTTTATAACATTTAGCACTTGTTTGCTCTGTCGGTTGCTAAATAAGAACTTAAATAAAGGAGTTTGGGTTGGCACGCACGGGTATTTTACCTTGCGCTTGGCACATGGTCAGTGGTTTAATGCAGCTTTTCTTTTTTAAAAAACCTTTGAGGATCCTTTAATTTTTCAGGCCTTGGGGCCCCTAACCCTTGCAATACCTTAACAACCTTAACAACGGCCAGAAAATGCAAAATTGCTTCCTTGAATTTTCCCAGCAGCCAAGGGCAGCTGAAATCTATGATGTTCTGTTTCAGAGGAAGAGGCATCGAGACGAAGCAACGAGTTCCAATAGTTCTCCTTTATTGCAAACACCAACAGAAGAACAGATTTCAAAATGGTGCGGCCCCCTTTTATAGCCCCCCTGCACAATACCTTGCTGGCCAATCATTGCAAAGGATCTTTTCCTGCCGTGCGTGTGCGTGCGAGGCTGGGAGCAGCCTTTCTTGCCCCGGGCATCCATGTGGTCTGCCCGGGCCAATCGCTGCAGCCTGCACCTGCAGGCCCAGGACATAACATGAGATCCAGGTTTCCATACAGGGAAGGCTGGATAAAACGTAATGGGACTCTATAATTTTCTCAGTCC
>NW_015388060.1:90703-95451 GCF_001527695.2 Protobothrops mucrosquamatus | reverse complement strand
GTCTTGAGATTACAGTGACGTGGGCAAAAGCAGGTTTTTCTAGTAACATTACCAAGGACGTGACGTTTGATCACTTTAGGATTAAGAAGCAGGAACAGATAACAGTCCTACTTGGTGAGAATTAGGCCATAGAATGGCATAACTCCTGCGTGCAGCAGGATCACGGTGTGTCTGTCTGACACTTGACTGCTGTTTGAAGAGAAATTGTATTGCTGTAGGGTTTTTTTGTTTGAAAGCCTCCCTTCCCACTAATGCCATTGTCGGTCAAATCATGATAGTTGTCAAAGCTGACTTGCATCTCGACAATAGAAAAGGGGGGGAATTGTATTGGGAGGTGAGGAAATTTATGAGCCATTTGCAGCCTGAAAAAAATCCTGACACTTCAAGGCCGTACAATGGGAATCTTTCCAAAGGCTTTTCCCAAAATAAAAATGTCTTGGATTGATGGACAATGGGTGGTGTTTTTTCACACAAAAACTTCAGTTAGTTTTGCTTCTTCTCTGCCTATTATGAATCTAACCGTAAAGTTACAGTCTTGGTAAAATAATAACCCAGGAGTTTACTTTGGCTGCATATGCCAACCGGGGACGGCGGACAATAGTTTTATAAACTTACCTGTACAATGATTGTTCGTGCTGCCGTAGCTTTGTATCATCTGTGGTCCGCCTCGCTTCCGCTGATGATCTCTGCAGGGTTTCCCTGACCCTATTGTCCATTACCATTTCTCTGTTGCTGGTGAGGCATGAAAAGTGGTGGACATCTGGTATAAACCAAATTTCTCAGTGTTCCCATCCAGTGATTCTGCACAACCAATTTGCGTCAGAACTGTCACCACCTAAACCTCTTAAAGAGAGCCAATGATCCTTGGTGCCATTTGCGAAGGTATAATTTTATTAGAAGTCAAGTGTACTGCATAATGCCAATCCAGAACTGAGAATCGTGTGCCAAAATCCCCAAATTCCAATTTTTCCCTCCCTTAACTGCCTCCCATTGCTGACACAAACCCCCGGGACCAATCTGTTTCTAGCAAAGTGTTTTTAATCGCTGGAGCTGAAAATGCAAACGGCCCACAACAGCTGTTCTAACCAATTTGGAAAGCCAAATTAACACAGGTTAAAAAAAGGTAAATTTAAATTTGGAAGTCAATTCAAATGGTGAGTGGGGATTCCACAGGGTTTCTCAACCTGATCTCGTAAGTCAGAGGAGCCTCAATTAATGCGTCCTGCTGAGCGAAGACTTAAGTCGAAAACTGAGCAAGAAGTCACAAGCGTCAGTTGGTATGGAGCTGCCTTTCCCAGCCAGGGTGACTTTGAAGCCGCGTCTCTGGGAGATACAGAAGTTACTTTAATTTTCCCCTTCCTATCCACCGTTCCCAGCATTTATAACGGGACTGTCACCGGATGGTAGGAAGCAGGAAGCACAAGCATTTCATTTTGGGCAGTGTTTATTTTCTCACGTTGCAGCATTGTTTCAATAGATCCCTGGGCTTGTTGGGCTAGATTGTCCCACAGAGGGGTGCAGAAGAAGTTTTCTTCTTAAGTTTAGTAATGTTTGATGTACTCATTTTACAGATCTCAAGTCTTAAACCAAAGTCCAAAATGGAAAAAGGGAGCCAGCTGTTTTAGGCTAAACCCACTTCCCCCAGTCAGGTCTTCGTTATAAAGCGTTCACTTTCTTCAAATAGTGTCTGTTTAGTTTTAGCCAAAGTTTAGTTTTAGCCAAATAACAACTATGAGAAGTCTTCTTCCTTGTAATCTCACACCCAAGGCACTTTGATGTTTGCAGGTGTCTCTCAAGGTCATTGTGAAAGCATTTTTTCCCACTGATTATTGGTGCTGTTGTCTCTTCTTTCGCCACTAGATGTCCTCGGCTTGTTTATCAATGTCAGATACTCTTTGAAGCGTTTTCCCCTTTTGTAATTGCTCGCCGCCTTTAAATGAATCCTTTTGGGGGTCTTTTCAGCTTTTTCCCATCAGGAACTCAAATGTTTTATAATTTTCAAGAAGGAAAAGATTCTAGCTCACCCAGTCTCAGCACGCTGTTGACAGTACGCTGTTTTGTAGAGCTGGCTGGAGATGACTTGGGCTGCCTTGGCTCACCTGGCAGCCTTTCTTCCGCCTTTTCAGAGGGGTTCTTCAGTTCACTCAGATCGGCCGCCGCCTGATCTGAGCTCCTGGAGTGTCCCTCCTTCGTTGCCCCTCCAGGGCAACTTTCTGACCCTTTTAAGGATCGCTGGGTGAAGCAAAACCGGACTGGAAAGCCGGAGCTTCCATCCGTCCTATCGGCGACCATATGGATCCTAAAAGATCTCTCTGAAATGGAAGTCCTTGGCAGTCAGTTGCTTGATAGACTGGGGAAAACGTCGTTGTCCAAATTTCTACACTGCCCGTCTTCATTTGACAACACTGGGCGGTCTTGTTCTTTGCATTTTTCCATATTACTCTTTAGTTTTTCGTTTTGCCTGCCGTTTTGGTCTGCAGTGTTGATGGGACATACTAATGCCTATGGGCTCACAGGTCTTCATGCATGCAGTCAATCCATCGCTTTTTCTGTCATCCTTTGGGCCGCCAGCTATCTGGTTTGAATGCAAGTGCCCAACTCACAATGGGTTCCGCTTCAGCTCTGACCCACATCCATGCCATCACAGCCTCGCTTCTCTCATTTTGGCTGTAATTGGGGTAACTTCAAAGGCCTTCTGGATGCTTGTGTTCATTAACATAATCAACCGTGTGACCCCAATGAGTATCTGATCATTCTCATTTTCACTGCGTGCAGTGTCTGTTCGTATCGAACCATCACTGTAGAGGTCCATAGAGTGACTCAGGATGGACAACTGAGGTAGATCTTCGTTTTAAGGCGTAAGCAGTATTTTCCAGCCACAGGATTCCAGTGACCTTGTTGCCACGTCAACCAGGCAGTGTTGACTCTTGCTCGGCAGTGAGCATAATAAAATTAAACAAAAATAGAAAGATTAAAAAAACTGAAGAACAATCTTTAAAACTTGCAAGTAAAAGATAAAATTGAAGATGGAAAAATTCAGAGGGCTAAAAAATCAAGGCGGAGATCTTACTAACCCTCAAATCCCCACCGGCCATCCTCAGCTGTTTTATACTTGGATCTCCAGACTTAAAAACCAGAAGAGGTGGAGGGTTGCCTCATCTTGGGATGGGCAAGATGTTCCAGAGTGGGGGGTCAGCAGCCGAGAAGGTCCTAGATCCCGCCAGTCAAAATTTTTGACTGAAGGGTTGTGCAGAATACCTGGGATGGGTCGATACAATTACGTAGAAAGAGACAAAGTCAACTGTCAGATAACCATTGATTTTTTTCCGCTGTGGTCCACACCTTAGAACCATATTTTACCTCCACTTGTTTGTGTGACCTCCGTAGATGCCATACGCTAATCACTTTGTCTAACACTTTTAATAAAACGCATATCTCCCCTATTAATAAAATGCATATCTCCCCTATACGTCCACTATCAAAACGTTGAATCTCCTTCATTCCTTTTTTTCCTACAGGGAGATGCTTGAAGGCCATCTTGTTTTAAAAATATAAATTATCGCAGCCTTTTTCTTTCTTGTGATAACACAGGAGCATAAATGTCTGACAGTGGTTTGTTTAAAGAACTGTGGTTTAATGTGAAACAATATTCAGGGGAGCATACAGAATACAAGATAGTTACGTGAAAACGGTTGAGGTGAGCAAGCAAGTTCCAACTGCTATTTTCCTCAGTCTCTTAAAAGGGATACTACTCCCAAATACTCAGTTGACTCTCCATATATTGCTTCTACTAAATCATAATTACCTTGACACATCTAATGTGTAAACATTGTCCAGGTCGCCATACTACGTAGTTTGGGATTTCCAACTTGGCCGAGGACAAAGTATCTGTCCAGCAGTTCCTAGTTTGGATCTCTGGAAAGGTGCTGGAAGCAGACTAGATTCCCAAAGGAGATAATGAACCATAGCATCAAGGACACCAATCAATTCAACTTAAATCACTGATCTCCCGAAGGAAGCTATTGTGGAAAAACCCCATTTGTTCCCATATTTCAGACTTCTGCATATGTCTAGAAGAAACAACTCCCTCACCTAGTGTATCCCCCCCCCCCATTCTTATAAAGAGAAAACTAATTCTGGAGTCTCCGTTTGTTGAGCCATTCACTTGAGATCAAAAACCAGCTGATAGCTCAATTCAATACTGCTTTACAAAGACAACTACATATTGGTCCCCCAATAATACGTTCCTCCAGAAGCAGAAGTCATTCTGGAGCCCCCATACATTACCTCCATAGAGAGCCCTGTCCATCTATAGCCCCCATACATACCTCCAAAAGACATCTGTCCCCATGGAGCCTCCATATATACTTCTGGAAATTCATTGCTTTTACTTTACTTTACTTTATTTTTGATTTATATCCCGCCCTTCTCCCAACGGGACTCAGGGCGGCTCACAACATATTTAAAAACAGAAACATATTTACAATCCCCACCGAATAAAACCAATTAAAACCAAATATTTTAGAGTTGTGCTGTTTAAAATTTTCTAAAAAAAGTGAACCCGATTTAAAATCCTCCCTAGGCCAGGCCTGCTTGCTGGAAAAGCCATGTCTTGAGGGCGCGGCGGAAAGCAAGGAGATCCGGAATCATCCGGATCTCAGGGGGTAGTTCGTTCCAGAGGGCGGGGGCACCCACAGAGAAGGCCCTCCCCCTGGGGGTCGCCAGCCGACACTGCTTGGCCGACGGCA
>NW_015388060.1:76351-87714 GCF_001527695.2 Protobothrops mucrosquamatus | reverse complement strand
CCGGTCGCTGGAAAAACCGCCAGCGAGGCCGCCGAGGGACGAAACCGCCAGCGAGGCCGAGGGACGAAACCGCCAGCGAGGCCGAGGCCGAGGGGCCGCCAGTCGCTGGAGAAACCGCCGGTCGCTGGAAAAACCGCCAGCGAGGCCGAGGCCGAGAGACGAAACCGCCAGCGAGGGCGCCGAGGGACGGAAAGGCCGGGAAAGCCGACAAAACAGCTACCCGGTCGGCTCCGCGCCCCCGCGTCCCTTCGCATTCCAAATCCAGTCCCGGGGAACTCACCGGGGAGAAATCTGCCTGGGGACGGGTCTCCAGACCTTCGGGGGGCCTCCAAGGCTCCCCTCTGCCCATTTCGGTCTCCACTACTGCGGAGCTACGTACAGACGTCCGCCATCTTCAGGCATGCGCAACACACCACCTCTCTAGAGCCACCCATAATGCTCCCTTTGAAGACCACAAAGTCTCTAAAATCTCTATACATTCTGGAAAAGATGCCTCTAGAAGTTGGAGGCATAGGTAGTTGATTGGTTCATATCTGTCTGCTACTTGTATACATTGCTCATGTTCATTTCTTTATTTACTACATCCTGGGCCAAGCACATTGGGCTACAATACAAGCCCTACTCCAGTTCTCGGTCTGTAGCTGCAGCCTCCACATCCTTCCATTTTAAGGTTGATGTTTTGGGGATCTTCCTGAAATGTTTGGCACCGGGTTTTCTTTGGCTTTCCTTTTTCTCGGACTGTCTACCATGTTTTCCCAAAAGTAAGACCTACCCCCCAAAATAAGCCTTAGATTGATTTTTGGCGGGGTGGGGTGGGTGAATAAAAGCCCTACTCCCCCAAAATAAGGCCTAGTTTTCAGGCAAGGCACACGCCTAAAAATCAAGCTTAGGGCAGGGATTGGAGCCTGCCTCACAGGCCCGCTTCTTCTGCGGCTGAAGGAGAAATGCTTCTGCAGCCGAGAATGGAGTTCCGACCTGCATTTTGCTGTCAGGTCTTTCAAAAAGGCCTCTGCAGTCTTCTTGGCTCGATGCCTAACTACCCGGAATAAAAGTCCCCTTTGTGTCATCATCACAGGTCAACTACCGTCCAAAACGACCTGCGACCAGTAAGTACTCCTACAAAGGAAGAATCGCAGCAGAAACAGAACACCGTTTACAAAACTAAAACCAAAGAAAGATCAAGAGGAATTTCCTGTTACCTGCGCACGGGGGGGGGATTTTTATCTAACCCATGGCAGGGTACAAAAAAAAATCCTTGGCAATTATTGAGTCGAGGTATAGGACAAACCTTGATTGGTGGAACGAGGCCTCTACTCCGGCTGTTGTCATTTACATGTTAACCTATTCAGATCGCTCCTAGGGATTTGTAGATCTCTACAAGGTATTAGATCCCAAATGGGATCTTCTGAAAGTCTTCTCCTTTCTCACTCCAGGTTTGCTTCTCTTCCTCTTTTAATTAATTGAAGATTTTCTTCTTGCTGTTACTTCAACAGCTCTGTATTATTGGTATACGGGACTAATCAAAAAGCAAAGATTCCTGTCCCTAGCAGAATAGTCTTTTCTATGGCACAGAGCCTGCTACTGCCTTTTCCCATGTTTCCATGTTCATTTAGTGTGGGCCAGACTTGTTACCCATGGGTCACAGCTGGCATAGCTGTCCAGCCCACAGGTTGCAGTCCAGCCCTTCAGCTGGTCTTGTCCAGCCTACATAGGGGCAGCGATCGCCACAACGGTCCCAGTTTCTCACAGAGCCCATTTTAGGAAATTTATTTCTTACTCCTGGTTGTAGGTACTGGTTACGAGGTCTGATGTCTGTAGTAACATGTTGGCTTTGCAAGGGGCAAATTCCCTTCCTTTTTGCAGCACATTTTTCACCCAAAGTTTGTTTCCCTTTTCATTAACTTAAATGTGATTGCCAGCTTTGGTTGGATAGCCCACTTCTTTTGTCGATATCCCATTGTTGCCACCACGTGGTCATGGGCTCTTTAAGTCCGTGGGCTCCAAAACACAAAAAGAGGAGCAGAGCCAACACAACAACACAAGTCTGTAGGTAGCACAGGTCTGTACCACAAGCATTTACAGACCTACTACTCATTGCTCGCCACTCATCGTTCCCCACTGCTGCTACACCACCAACTACTAACTACCCTTTGTGAGTCCTACTAGTGCAGGAAAGTATCATTTTTTAGGCTGCTTCATTATCACAGTGGCACGCCTCTCCCACAAACCACCATCGCCCCAGCAGCTCTCTTAACACAATGTTTGCAGCCAAATTTACAGTGCTTGGCTGGGAGAGATCTTAAAGAGGCAGGGCAACTACTGCACAGGTGTTGGTGTCAGGTTTATCCTTATTTAGACACTTGGGAAAGAGAAACCCTCAACTCCCATTTTCTTCAAAGTGAAAGGTTCTTTTACTGAAGTTTTAAGTGGCTTACGGGGGGGGGATATCTGGATCTGAGTATTCCCCCCTCCCCCACAAACGTTACAATTTTCCCTGGCCCCTCCCCCTTTGACCAGTCCATCAGTATCCAATAGTATTTATGTCTGTTTTGAGGTTTGGTGCCTCTCGATGTAGTTTTCTCATTCTGCTCTCAGGCTGTGTATCCTTGGCTAGTTTATTCCAGATTTTGATACCTCTGGTTTTTGTTAGCTTGTCTGGGCGCTCTTATCCATTACCCCTGCCCAAATTTCTCCCAACACCTTCCCCCTCCCTTGCACTTTATGGCAGGATGCTAGCAAAGCAAAAAAGCTGAAGGTAGCAGGTTACACATTCTGCCCCCACCTTTCGGGAAAGACTTTATTTAGTCCTATAGAGAAAGAGAGAAAATAGGATGAGATAGAAAAACCACTTAAAGATAAACGGGGCTTATCTGTATACTTTATATGTCTAATAATCTTAAAAACGTGAATCCCAGGTATGTTCATTAAAATACAATAGAGCCACTGAACTCCGGGATAGAAAAAAAACTTTAATAAATATAACTTAGCTTTCGTCAATCCTCTGTTGACATCGTCAGAATTAGTAATCGGCGGTTAGAGAAAACCGCTTATATAGCTAGATGGATGTTTAATGATCAAGCCAAGGAGTGTGGGCAGTCCATCCGCCCCAGCCCCACAGTTGACCGTTACATTTCTGTTTTAAATCCTTCGTCCGCATGCGAATGATGAAGACACATGGTGACAAGTAACAAACACTTTATTCTCCTTCTCCAACACCCAAGCAATCTGCAAACAGGCACGCAGGCCTTTTATAGTTTTCCAACCCCCAGGCAGTCCAGCCAATAGGAATCCTTCTTTCTTCGCGCCTTACGCATGCGCACAAGGCTGGCGCTGCTCTGTCTGGTCCTCCGGGGCAGCTTTTAGAATGCCTGGGACCATTTGCAGCATTTCTGGGCCTGCTGAGTTTCCTCATCAGGCCCAAGACACAACAATTTCCAACTGCGGTATTGGATGGTGTTTGTTTCAATTTTGACATATTCCCTCCCCCCCACCTGTCCCGCTTGCCGGCTGCATTCATCCTTTTGCGTGCGGCTGCTCAGCGTTGTGGGATTCCATACTTGTTCGCATAGAAGTCTAAGGCAGGGGTTGGCAACCTTAAAACACTCAGCCACTTGGACCCGTTTCCCAGAGAAAAGACCCAGAGAAAAGAAAACACTGGTGAGGGGGGGGGAGCTTGATTGAAGAGTTTAATTTAAAAAGAAATAAAGGCTACTGTGCATAAGTTCTCCCCCCCCTCTCCAATCTTCTGCTCACCTGGCAAACTGGCTTCAGGACAAGCTGACACACTCAGGGGGAGAGAGAGAGGCTACTTTTTTCTGCTTCCTCCTGAGACGCAGCAAAGGCAGGAGCCCCGCCCAATAAGCTTGTCAGAGAACAGCGTGAAGCCACTATTTCCATTCATGTACCATGGCTTTGATTTCACCATGTTTTTTTTTGTATGTGTGTGTGTGACTTTCCAAAGGGTTTCAGGAATAATATGGAGCCCCATTGTGCCAGGGTACGGTCTCGGGGACCTTGAGAAGCTGCACATTGTGGAGATTTTTCTCTTGGTGTGGAGCGGCAATAAAGTTCCATGTTTTCAGAAATCTCAGTTCTTGGAGGTACAGCTTTATTTAAAAAAAATCTTTGGGTGTTGCCAATCCAGTGCTCTGGGGGTGGTTTTACAACTCCTTGGAAAGTCCAGGAAAGTTGGGTTGGGTTGAAACAATAGAAAATACTTGTGACTCGTGTTTTATTTCTCATCGAGCTGGTTTCAATTTAGTTTCTAACGGTTTTGTTACCAGTCTAGGTAACATTTTCAGTGTGATTTTTTTAACCTATTTTCCTTAGCTTACAAATGTCTTGTGTGCCAGTGTTGGTCAGTTGATCGCGTGATTTGGTTGTTTGTTTGGAGCTATATTTAAATTCTAAGCAACCGATTGGTTCTCTTGTTGATTGGTAGTTCGAACGTACTGGTTTCTTACGTATTCATGTTGGATCTACATCAATAATGCTAGTTAATTGCTCCTTGGGTGGAATACCAGGCTTCAATAAATGCATGCGTGTTGGCGGCATGCCCAATGATTTTTGTTCCTTCCCAATGGAACTGGGTGCCACAGACCTTTCTAGATTGCCAAGATGCAATTCAGTTAATGTTCAATAAAATGTCTTCCACCAGGATCAGAATCCATCCACAAGGAACAATGGGTTGTGCCAATAGAGCTAGATGCTCTCCTGTGGCTTTTGATAACTAAGTGCAACTAGCCTGATGGCGTGGGCAGTTCTTGGGATCCAAAGAACAGTCTGTAATGCCACAGCTTCGTGTTTTCCAGCTGCCTTTAAAGCCCTTCATGGCACGGTTCCAGGCTACTTGAGGAACTAACTCATCCCACCGGGATTGACCAATCTCACCAGCCACTGGTATAGGAAGTGTGCTGCGGTCCTCATTGTTTTAATTGGGGAAATGCTGTGGTTTCTTACAACAGTTGACCCCCTTGGGAAATTTAATTGGCCAACTCTGGGGTAGTTTTTCCTTTCGTAGACCCCACCATGCTAAGAGCATCATCAGTGGTCACACTGGCTAGTCCAGCTTCAAATCATTTACAGTTTGATGAACCTTTCCATAGATACTATTCTGTTCGCGAGTCAAAGGCATTGAGACGCAGCCAGTAACAAAAAACGAGTCTTTATTGTAAGTCAGCAACAGAACAGAATCAAAATGGCGCGCAGGCCTTTTATAGTGTCCTTGCAAGGACAGCATCAACCAATCATTGCAGAGGCTTGTTTCCCGCCTTGCGTATGCGCACAAGGCTGGAGACAGCCAGTCTGGTCCCGGGCAACCATGTGGTCTGCCCGGGACTCTGCAGCATTCATGAGCCTGCTGAATAATTCAACAGGCCCAGGACATAACAGATACCGTCTCCTGTTTTTTGTTCTTCGATGCTTTTCAGTACAGCAAGCTCCTCTGTGACTTTGAAAATAATCATTTGTCCCACGAATGAAAATCAGAAGTTGTGCAGGATCACGAACATCATTGCTTTTGTCGAGGGCCAACGAAAAATAGCAAAGTTTTTTTTTTGAGGAGTTTTGCAAATGCTGATGCAAATTGCCCCCCCATTTCTTCAATCCTTCGTATAATTGTAGGTCCTGGAAGACTCACTGTACTAAATAAAGCAGCCTTCTCTGGACACGTCTCTTTAGCAACAGAGAGAAGGCGTTCTTTAACAAATTCTCCCTCTACGAATGGTCTTGCCAGTACACGCTATTAGCTTGGCAACTTGAAAACGTGCTCGCAGTAAAGGACAAACATCCAGAATACAGATGCTATGGAAGAAAAAGGCCCCTGTAGTCAGTCCCCATCAGCTGACATTCTTTGGCTGACAGGACCCATAAACATACCCAATGTTGGGATTGGACAGGTAGAAACAATGGAAAGAATACAAGCATTGATCCATCCTATGGAAGGGGGGGGGGTCCCTCCATCTTCTCATCCAGACTGTCTCAGTACAAAATCACAGCCTCAAATCCTCTTGGTTGTCAAGCTTTGAAGCTCACTTTTGTTCTGACCCAGCCTTTGCCAGTTGCTACTTAACAGCTTACTCGTGAGGAAACCTCCTTTTCAGTTAGCAAGGCAGGACTCGTGAGAAAATCCCCCCCTTTTTTAACAAGGCATTTATGGAACAAACTCCAGATAACCAATACTTAGGTGTAAAACAAAGAATTAGCAATCTCTGTTCTCACTTGGCTGAGATAAGTACAAAGTCTCTTGAGTTTGTGGCAGCAAGGCTCAATTAGCAATTCAAACCCAAGTCTGACAAACCTGGATGATTGATTAAAGAGTCTTGGCAAAAGAAATCCGACAGAAAAAAGATACTGGAGCATGAAGAGCAACCAGCACCTCCCACACCTCCTTATAGTCCAGCCATGGGTGGCTTCTTAGTGTCTCTTTACTTTGCCAATGGAGCCATCCCACCACCCTCCATTGTCTTGCTCACCTCTCTGCTCATCTGGGACTGGCCCCAGCTGTTCCTCCTGGTCGCTTAGTTCCGGCTCTCAAAACAGCTGTGTCTGCCTGAGTGAGTAGACAGGCCTGGTTCCGCATCTTCCTCAGGTTTCTGCAGACTCTGATGTTAACTCAGACACCTCCTCATCCGATTCCTTGGACTTGGCTGCCAGATCCACTGGCAGGGGGGAGGACTCACAACAGTTTTACTGGTGCAACAATTATTCTTAGCTTGCCACTGAACTTGGGGGGGAAGGATGGTAAAATGGAACGCAGGCTACAAAGATAAAGAAGGCAAGACTGAGAATCAAGGACGATTCACCAGATGTCTGACCTGACTCGGAGACATTTTCTCATAACAATATGATTGCACCTAATTGGGCAATGTGTAACCTTTTCAGGGATGGAAGGGGGAATTCTATACTTTTACTATATAGGGGTTTGGTCTGGGGCTTGCCAGAGCTGGTTTTGCTTTCATGCGTGCCAAAATGATGTACTCAATGAAGTTTTACATTAAGAGATTGGAATGTCTCAAAGGGGTTTAGATTTGGAAGAAAATGCAAATTCTCTGCAACCCTAACCAGTCACCTTCCCAACACACATGGTTCAACATAGGAATTTTCGATGGTGATTTACAGTATCATTGGGTCCAAGGCCAAAACTCTACAGAAGTGGGTCACACCACAAGTTCCTTCAAGACCAAATATGGCTGCTCTTACCCCATCTGCTCACAAACATGCAGAGAAGCTTACCAGAAAGATTTCCAGCAGATGTTGCAAGAAGAGTTGCGTGGTCAGGAGAAATTTGAGTATCCCAGAAAAAAGTTGACCTTGAGATGAGCATCAGAGTACAAAACTGAGCATCAGAGTTGGTCAGGCAAAAAGTCCAATGGTCCAAATGCCATAGAGAGTGGTTGGGCCAATCCCAAGTCCCGAATCGTGGCAGCCAGGTATAGAGAGAGTGAAGGCCCATGTGGGGGGGAGACCGTAGGTTAGCAAAAATCAGTTGGTGGACTCTGCTTCTTTACAGAGGCAGCGTGCACATTGGGCACAATTATTGGGCAAGTTGTATTTTTGGAGGATTAATTTTCTTACTGAACAACTACAGTGTTCTCTGTCAATCCAAAATGTTTAATAAACGTCAAATCTGAATAAGAAAGTAAAAGTGAGGTTTTAGCCACCTTAGGAGAATATTTATGTGTGCACAATTATTGGGCAACTATATTAGTGTGTAGAATTATGCAACTAAACGAAAAACAAATTTGCCCTATCTCATTTATTTGCATCTGCTAAAGTGAGAAGGATAAGCCAACTCAAACATTTCTGACATTATTTCAACAAAAAAAATCAGTGACCCGATAATAGCCACCCTTTTTGTCAATAACAGTCATAAGGCTTCCGTTCACGGAGTCTTTAATCAGTTTCTTGATCTGTTGACAATCAACCCAGACGCTGTTCAGAGGGGCATTGTTTTCTTTCACCATAAATCTCCCATTTAAGAAGGGCCCACAAGTTCTCAATAGGGTTTACCTCAGGTGAGGAAGGGAGGCCAACCAAGGTCATTATTCTTTTAATCTATGTTTACTGGCTAACCACACTGGAGTATTTCGATGCATGCGTGGAGCCATTCATTGTCCTGCATAACAATCACTGTCTTAAAAGATGCAGAGTTTTTCCTGTACTACTGCTTGAAAAAAGTGCTAAAAATTGGCAGTAGATTTGGGAGTTGATTTTGAGTCCATCTTCAACCTGAAAAGGTCCAATTAGCTCATCTACAATAATACCAGTACCCCACCTCCACTTTGAAGACTTCTTGAGTCAAAGTGGAGCTCTGCCTGTTACTGATCCAGCCACGGGGACCCTCCATTTGGTCCATCTAGAGTACCTTTGAAAAATCTGTCTTCAAACATTTGTTGGCCCAGTCTTGCCGTTTCAATTTACGTGTCTTATTCAGTGATGGTCTGGGTTTCAGCCTTCCTTACCTTGGCTATGTCTCTGAGTAACCTTCTGGGTACTCCAGGTAGCTTGCAGTTCTGGAATAGTAACAGCCCTGGAGGATAATGGGTTACTGGTATCTTTACATTTGATTCTTCTCAAATCTTTGGCAGTTAATGTGTACGCAAGTAAGTGCTAATTCTCAATAATCCTTTGGAAAGCTCCATTTTTAAGTAAGGACATCATGTCTGTTTGGACTGGAGACCAAGTCAAGACTAGTTGTGTCCTAGCCCTGGACGGGCGTAACAGTTTTGACTGACTTGGTCTAATGGGCAGGAAGACAGAGCTAACCCATTGGATTCTCCATCTCCTGTGCTGGAGAAAGCTCCATTTTTAAGTAAGGACGATCTGTATACGGCAGCCGAGAACACTTACAATATATGGATTATATTACTAGTGTGGAAAATGAAAATAATTGGCTATTGTTTTTTTTAGGCAAGGTTTAGGCCTAGGTGAACTAAATTGGGCCTCATGGAAAAATTATTTTTTAATTTTATATATTTTTATTATAATCACAAGTGCTTTAATATTTTATCAGCAACCTATTGTCTGAGTTCCAACATTTAACTAACAGCAAGAAATGGGGAACTGAAAGTAACTAATGGATGTGGGTTCCAATGCACATGGGTATATGAGGAAAGTTATATTCAGCAGAAAGTGTAAGATTGCTTGGACCACCTGTCTACGGTCTTAGGACTGGAAAGAGTACAAAGAATTGGGACTGGACCTGATTGATTTGCCATTGGACCTCATTGCAATGGGTTTTTAACGTAAGCGATATTTATGTGTAAGTTGCAAAATATTGCTGAAACAAACCTGAATCTTGAAGTAAGAGGTATTGCTTTGTGTTGCTGTCTCTTGTTTTTTTTCCATTGGGTTTTTCCAAGACACTAGGAAATAGTCTTAATAATCTCAGGACCCCCCAGGCGTGTAACCAGGACTTTGAGGTCTTAGGAAAGGCCAATCTGGCAGAGTCATTCTAATCTCCAAAGGGAGAATGTTCTAGAAGACAGGTGCTATGGCAGAATGGGAGCCCCTAGTCCCCAACAGTTGACATTCTTTGGCTGACAGGACCCCATAACATACTCGAATCTACTGAATAAAATAGAATTGGGCTGGTAGAAACAACTGAGAGATAACCTGGTCCCAATTCATTGCATAATCGAGGTTGGCGTTGACCAAACATAGCATATTGTATGAATGCAGTGTTTCTTTTTGACAGGATTGAGCACCTTCAATTAAGATGGGATGGCACAGTGTCTATCACTGTTGGCCAGTTTCCACGCCAAAAACTGAGACTACGTCTACCCGTTATGTTCACAGAAAATTACGGTAAGCAAACGGTCTCTAACCTCGTTCAATGATTCCGACTATTTTATTTAAGCTATTGGATCCTAAGAATGGGTCTACCATTAAAGTTCTGTAAACGTTTTTACGAATCTCCTCAGGGTGGTAATGGGGGGATTCCTGCAAAACTGAATATTGGGCATAAAATGCAGACTCCTAGGAAGGGACGATAAGTTGGCAGTAGGGGAAGGTACAATGAAAAGCCGTGAATTTTCTAAAATGCCTCTGGTTGAGACCTGCGTCCTCCAGAATGATAGGAACACCAACCGAGCATCTTAGCACAGATAACTGTAGGCATGTTCCATTACTTAAGCAAAAGAGGCTGAAGCAGTTTTTGAACCCAGAACTATGAGATAACATTCAGAAGTGGGCTCAGGATACCTCCCTAATTCACTGAACTGTGAGGAGGATGAGCAAGCAATTGGGACACTCCAACGTGAAGGATTTTGTAATTAATACATATTATCACAGGCAAAGGGTGTGTCCTTTCTGTGGTGTTGATTTCAGAGTCTCTGGTCCATTCATTTCTCTTAGATGCACTTGTCACGCTCTGGAAAAGATGACGTTTTCCCCTTGTTCTTTTGACTATCCCTCTAATCCAACATCATCATCTTCAACTCTGCTCCGGAGACTGCGGTTGCAAAAGTTCCATGACTTCTTTTTCAAAATTGTTGTCAATAGATCCCAAAATAAAGTACTCTGGCTTCAATTGTATATTAATCTTTAAAATCTTCTGAATCGATAAGATTCTGTAATTTTAGCCAATCTCAACCAAAAGGATTTTTAGCTGCCTTGTGTTGATTTTGTAATCTGGTCTACCCAGCAGGGTTCACCAGTTGGGGAGGATTACTTAGCAGGGAGTTTGGTTTACACCCAAGGCCCAACTTCACAAATAGGCTGTAGGTTGTCGCAGCCTATTGCTGCAAAACGGGACACCACCACCCCCCGTATGCCCCCAAAAGCTTTTACAGGTCTGGTGGTAATTAGAAATTCTGCTTAAATTATGTCTATATACCATGTTTCCCGAAAGTAAGACCTACCCTGAAAATAAGCCCTAGTTTGATTCCTACCCAAAAACAAACCCTAGTTTTGGGTCGAGGCACACGCCTAAAAGTCAAGCTGGGGTGGGGGTGCAGCTTCACGTGCCCCCGCACCCATTAACTGTTGCAGCCAGGCCATCCTGCCTTGCCTTCTCAGTCTACTTCTTCTGCGGCACCCTCCCGGCCTCCATTTTGCTGTCAGAGCCCTTCAGGAAATGCCTTGGCAGCTGAGAATGGAGCTCTGGATTGATCCGTGCGGTGCTCCCAGGCCTCCATTTTGCCATTGGAGGCCTTCCAGAAAGGCCTCTGCAGCTGAGAACCCGACCTATGGATTATTGAATTTTATTTTCTTATTTTCGGGGAAACAAGCTAGTCCCATAGAACATGTAAAGTGTACAGGCCACATGGGTCTTTCTGCCTAACTGGCAGGAAACTACTCGAGACATAAAGACTTGGGTCAGCACTTTAATTTTTAAATTCCCTTTTCCAGCTGATTGTTTG
>NW_015388060.1:68559-76036 GCF_001527695.2 Protobothrops mucrosquamatus | reverse complement strand
GTTTGAGTCCCATAAAGAGATTTCTTCAATTTAACCACAAGATGGTCTTTTCTATTTTTCACATGGTGGCGCTCTGGGAAATAAGGACAGTAAAGAAAACCATCCCCAGGCTTCCGGTTTGCGTTGCTGGCGGACCCACGTTGAGACCGCTCTCCCCGCCGTCCAGTTTTCCTTTTTCGGGAGACCTGGAAAGGGTCAAAAGTCGCCCTGGAGGGGGGCGACCACTGTTGGGGAGGACTTCGCCAGATCGTGGAGGGGCGGCAGCCTCTCCGTTTGATCTGGGGCAACTCCTCAGGAAAGAAGAAGAAAAGAGCGGCCATTAGTCGCACCAGCCGAAAGCCCCCCAAAGCACTAATAAGCCTGATGAAGCAACTGGAGGAGTTGGGTGAGACCTTACTTTTCCTTCTTTCTTTCCCAACTATTTTCCTGTAAAAAGCCTTAAAATACCCTTTCCCTCCAGCTTAATTCCGTGGCTTCTGCTTACCCCGGGAACACAAAGCCAAGAACCAAAAAAAAAAAAAAAAAAAAAAAGATCAAGAAAACCCATCCCCTTATTCCTTCTGATTTCATTATTTGCCCATTAGCTTATGGTGATTTCTTTCCGTTTTACTTTCTGATCAAAGTGTATAAAGAGATTTCTGTCATTTGTCACGTGGGTGAGATAAAGTCACCCCTCTCCACAGGGGGGAAAATACCTTGGGCAGCTTATACAGGTGAAAAAATAGTTCGGATTAAAGAGAGGTTCAGATCTCATCCGTGCTGCTTTATAGGTGCCTGGTAGTAAGTTTGACTTCAGCTGTCTGCAGCCTAGTGACGAGCCAGATTAGTATGGCTGGTCTTTCATCCGCACGGAAGGACAACTGCCCTCCCCGTGATCAAGCGGGAATCCCCTCCTTGCTGGTCCACCCCTACAGAGCGACTTCCAAGGTCCCACAACAATGCGAAATCGTACGTGGAAGACGGAGCTCGCCTTGCAATGTGACTTGCAGCTCCTAAAGCAGCATAGCGTGCTTGCAAAGACAAGGCGCAAGTTTTAGGATTGAAAGACGTGTTCATCGTCTGAAGCAAAATCAATTTCTTCCTTCACACTTTTCGGCCTTTTGTAGTTTTGATTTTGCATTTTAGCTTTCCGGATTCTGCAATCTGCTTTTTAAAATGGCCTTGTTTCTTGGACACGAAACATGTTTTTTTTTGCTTGGATGTCCCTTCCCATCCTAAGTCCATAGTGCAGAGATGACAAAATGACCAGTAGGGGGCTGGTCCAGAAGCTGGAGGATGCAGGTTTGATTCCCTTGCAGCAGGACCATTAACCAGCAGTTAAATACTGCCACTTGATAGATGGGTGTTTTTTTAAAAAAAATATATCTTAAATCCCAAAGGTGTGAGCATCCTTGGTTCACTGTTTGGAGAAAGGCAGCAGCCATTACCCTATCCCTGTCTGTGATGCCAAAATGGAGAGGCCAGTCAGTTCTTGTTTATTAGTTGGAGCTGCTGTCCTTGGAAACTCGACATAAGAGATACCGTACAGGAGAGAAACCATATAAATGCTTGGACAGTGAAGGTTAACCACTGAGGCCCGCCCCCTAAAGACTTCCCTACTCATGTGGACCCTCCATACATAGCTGCAGGTGGCATCTTGTCCCCATGGTGGAATCATCATACATCCTTCTGGGAAACCACTGCTTCTGTAGAGAAGGCACCAAGAGATCACCAAATCTCCATACGCCCCCCCCCCCCCGCGGAGAGTTCTATTCTGCTAGAAAATCCGTAATAGTTTCAGAAACATCTGCCAGTCTAGGGTCCATCATGCGTTGTACTCTTTAATTAGCATTGCAGATTTTGCCCTGCAAACTCAACAGCTTCCTTCAAAGTTGTCAGCAGAATGGGGAACTGAGGGGTGTGTGTGTGCAGGGCAGCTGAATTTTCTGCAAAATCCATCTGAAGAATTTGTCTTGGACTTGAGGGATGCTTTTCCAGAAGTTTTTCAGTTTGTTCAGAACTTCTTTTCAGTTGTTTATGCCCTGATTGATGCTGGATTTGATGGTGTCTAGCCACTGTATACTTAGATGACCTCATTTCCTTTTTTTTTTTTTTAACTACGGACTCCGAGCATAACTACTTTTTCCAGTGAGTTTGATGGTGTGATATGTTGACCTGGGTGGTATCTACTCACTATGTTCTTGACTGACCTAGATGGTATCTACTCACTATGTTCTTGATTGACCTGGATGGTATCTACTCACTATGTTTTTGAATGATCTCCATTCCTTTTGCCGCTGCCCATTCTGAGCATAAAACCGAGCTTAAATGTTTTTAATCCATTGAGTTTAACCTCACGAGGAGGCCAAAATAAGGTAGAATTTAGTGATTTTTACCTTCCAGCCATATGTACGTTTTTTTAAACGATCTAGTACTTGTTTTTATCACCTGTCTATAGAGATTGTTGTCGATTACATTTTCTTTAGAATTGGGCATGACATAGGTGTTATATACCGGGATCAGTGAGGCATTGAAGAGACAGTAGTGAAAGTAACAGCTCGTCGAATCTAACAGCTGCTTGACTCTTATTTATACGGACCGCCGCAATGGTCCAGCTTCATGACTAGCCTCCGTCCCTATCTCTGTTCCGCTGGGCTGCGACCTGTTGATGGTGCAAGGGGTTGTATGCTGGCAGAGATGAAAGTCTGCCAGCCGATGATGCCAATTCCCAGACGCAATTCTTTTAAGCGAGTCCTTGGTCGTCCTGACCATGCATTCTGCTTGGCCATTTGAAGCCGGATGAAAAGGGGCTTGAGGTAGCATGTCTAAACCGTGTTAGTCCTTAAGAAGGACTGAAACTCAGCAGCAGTTAAATTGTGCCCCATTATCTGAAACAATGACATCAGGTAAGCCATGCGTGGCAAAGATTCTGGTCCTGGCAGTAGTCATAGTAGGGACAGGTGCTACCTCAAGCCATTTGGAGTAACTGTCCATTACAATGAGCAACACCTGTCCTTGGAAGGGTCCTGCATAGTCTATGTGAATCCTGGACCCAGGAGGGTGTCATGGTGTTGATGTTTGCAGTTGTCTGGGTGACTTCCAGCCTTTTCAGGGGCAGAGCTTTCTGATTTCTGAAAGGCCTGGGCTGTCGATGCTGACTGCTAAATTCGTCCTCCTCGTAGAAATCTCGAAATCTGTCGGCAATTTCCTTCGGCAGCGGTTTGCCAACTTTTGCATCTGGTAGTGCACAAATGCCTCTTTTTCTCGCTGTTTTAACCGTACGTTCTGAAACGCCAAACGTTTTCGCTGTCACCGGTATTGACCAACACTTTGGGGCCAAAGTCATTAATTGAAGTTATGTCGATCTATCGGATATTTTAATTTTTCTTTTCATGTCTTCGATTAGGTCAGCATAATTCTGGCATGTCATATGTGGCATTCCTCAGCAGCAGACTTGCTAGTTTGCCCCATTGATGTCTGCTTCCATCTGATCGATTTTTTTTTTGCCGTTAAAACATGGAAATTTATGTTCTGGTCCTCGTGAAGTTTGTGCAGGAGGTCCCGTCTGTTCTAAATATTGCAGAATGTCCTGCACTTTCTCAGTTTCCCTCGGCTGAGTGGGAGGGAATTCCTCCGTCCAAGCGCCAATCAAGCGCTGAGTTGATTGATGGAACGGCTCGCGTCCCTGGCCATCGGCAGGCCTGCAGGAAAGTTCTGGGGGGGGGGGTAGGGACTTCCCAGGCAGCTGACAAATGTCCAAATCTCAATTCAATTTTTTTGTTTGAACAGTTCAATTGTGCTAGACTAAGTTGTAAACTGGGGTGCTGTTGCACAGCAGAGGCGTGGCAACCTTTAGACTTAGTCTTATTGGAGCAGGCAGATTAAGACAACCCACTTGTGGATTCTCCATCCAATCATTCTGGAGAAGGCAAAGGAGCACCCGTTGTGTGGAGACCTTGAAACTCCACACTTGGGGCTACCAGGCCCTTTTCCTGCAGCCGCTGGCCGATGCCTGCCAAGTGGCTGATTATCTGCTGCAGCTCCGTGGGCACCTCTGGCTGGATTCCTTCACACAGGCTGTGTGAGCCCCCCCCCGGGGACAAGGCAGTGGGGGCTGCTCTGGGCTGCAGCAGATTCTCTGCAGCTTTCCCAGGAGGCTTGGTGGTGTCCCAGATACTGGGCCGGCTCCGAACCAACAGGTGGGGAGTGGGGCTGGCCAGGCAGTGGCTCAGGCCATCTACAGTACAATATGATTATCTTGAAACCACTTTTTGCACAGAGCAGCAACATGGCATGGAGCTGAATCCTTTTGAAATATACAATAGCTTTAGGCTTATTGTAGGAAGCTGCGCAAACAGCTGCATTTGAGGTGCAGCTTAGAGGGGCAAGGGGCTTTCGGGACTGGGAGAAGGCTGGCAGGGCAGTGGGCTGCAGAGGCGCAGCACTTGCAGGCAGTGGTTTTTGGAGTCCAAAGACAGCTTTCCCGGTCTGGAGGCCTTCCAGGTCTGAAACAGCCCACCGGAAGTGCATGGATACCACTTCCGGGCATCGGAGGCCCAGGCCTGCATCACATAATAGAACCAGTTCAAATATTTGAATCCCCGCCACTGGACAAAACTATTGATTTGATTTAATTGCAAATAATCGCATTCCCCCCCCCCCCCAGTTAAAATGTTCTACAAAAATCACCCTTTGAAGCTGGCAGGAATGACTGGTGAAGGGAATGTTCATTTAACTCCGTTCCTCTTCTATGTTAATAGAAAAAAAATATATCGCACTTCTGTGTGGACACCTCAAAAGATGTCGCTGGCTGATTCTTTACCCTTCCATGTTCTGGTTTTAGAGAACTTACCCTAAAGGTTACTTACTCTGCATTGATAAAGACTCTTTTAACACATTGGTTGACTGACTTTGGTGCTGTCAGTAGACAACTTTTGCCCAGCTGGGTCATTATCCTTTCAGAGGGGTTTCCATACCAGGTACCTCAATCCCTTCAGAAAGCTGCTTAATGCACACTAGCCTTGACTATAAAGAAGGATATATTCAGAGATTTTATCTGCCTTGAAAGTAGCCCATGTTAAACTGCAGCATCGTCAAATTCAAGCCATTGACCACACGGGAATATTTTTTGGCCTTTCCAGGGTGTTTCTGGTGCTGCGTGTTCCTCAACACCAGTTCATAGATGAACGTAAAAACCAGGTGGATTTCTTTCCGAGACACCGTTGTAAGTTCTACAGCGTGGTCTCCAATTTGAGTATTACACAGCCTTCCCTGTTTGAAGTTGAGTTGAGGGTGTTGTCTTACATCTGTCGGGCACCTCTAGCATGATAACTCCCCTGCTTGGGACCCCAGGCCAACTTTCAGAGGGGTTAGGCCTTGAAAATGAGAAGGGTGGACGTAGATCTCGCCTTGAGAGTTACGGTTTTCCAGAGGGTGGGGGACCATGATTGAAAAGGCTGTTCTAGACCCCGCCAGCTGCAGCTTGCCTGTTCTTTTGGCACAACCTGTGGACTCATTTATTAAAAGCTTTAAAGGCAATATTGACAACAGTTTTACATATTGCTAATCACCTTAAGACTGGCCGTTTTTATGATGAATCTTGTCTTGCCTCTTAAGGCAACTATAATTAGATGCACAGAATCTTGGAAGATTTTTTACAGTTTAACGTTACTTGTGACTTGTTACATAGATGATAAGATGCCAGCTTAATGAAAAATCTCAGGTTACAAAAAAACCCCCGCCTTGAATGTGTGTTTGTTCATTTATTAATCATTTCTCACACAAAGTGACTGGCACTCAACAACTGGAAAGAAAAACATACGTTTTATAATTGGTTTTTTTCCCCCAAGCAAACCAATCAGTTTGGTGCAGAGGTTTAAGGTGCTGGCTTCAAAACGGGGAGTTTGAATCCTGCTATAGGGATGAAAGCCGTGGGTCTAGGACATTTAGGCACCAATAGGCACCAACCCTTGGGGGCCATGCCCACTTCACTCCCAAGTAACCACCGATTCACAGGGGACTTTTGCTTATTGAGATCAGTGACTGTGCCCCAGGCCTCCACCCTTAGCCCTTCGTTATGGTTCATTTCCCCCAAGGTGTGGTTTTACTGGGTGTTAGGTTGCACCGGACAAGTAGCAACCAGCTAAATTGGGTAGCGGGCAGCAGCGCTGGCGCTGGGGGTGCAGTGCGCGATGGATGGGCATTCAAGCCAGCCACCCTGACTTTAACCCAGATTTGCAGACTTAAGGTAACCCCCGCCCAGCTCCACCTCTGGCAATCTGCAAAAGTAGCTTGCAAGTCATATTGGCTGTGAATGGTTTTTTCTGCCTACAGATAAATAGGGTGGGAGCAGACCTCATCCCAAGGGATCAAGTCTGTTCCAAAGGGGCCGGAATTATGGCAGAGAAAGTTCTTCTCCTGGATCCTGTTGACCATAGGGATCCATAGCAGAATCCAGGTGGTTATCCTTCCCTTGCTGGGCACGAGTGGGACGGGTCTTTTTTATCAAGTAACCCGGACCCTGGAGAGCTTTTATTATATGAAGGTAACTTTTATCCTCCAGAAGTACCCTTCTAAACCCGTTATTGTCATTTGTGTTCTCCCCTGCTTTTCTCCAATTTTGGTCAGACCACCAGCTTTCCTTCCTCCAGGACTCTCATCCCCAATACCTAGATGATGATAACCATTCAGTCATGTCTGATTCTTGGTGATGCAATGTTTTTTTTTCACGTCTTCTGATCTTGCACTGCTTCTTTAAGTTCTTCCATGCTCTGGGTTGGGGTGTCAGCTTTGAATAGTGTGTCTAGCTACCTTGTTTTGACGGCCCGGTTTCCTTTTACCGCTAACTCTTCCAAATATAATTGCCATTTTAAGTCATTGTCGATTCCGCAGTCATCCAGACGAAGGTGTTTGTAGATTGAATCGTGGCAACTGGATTAATTAATTCCTTTGTTAGTTTGAGATGTTTCATTGCCCATCCAAAGCAGCTTCATCAGTGGTAGCAAGTCATAGTTAAGGCAGGAAGTTGTTGGAACGTACCAACTCTGTCCCACCAATCTCTGGGGCTTCCTCCCCAAAATGCATTGCAATATGTCAGTGTGGATTTATTCGTTATCCAGGCAAAAGCGTTTGAAGATTGAATTGTGGCAACTGGACTAATTATTATTATTATTATTATTATTTTAATTTGTATACCGCCCTTCTCCCATAGGACTCAGGGCGGTTCACAGCATATTAAAAACAAATAATATACACAAAATACAAAAAATACAAAAATACAAAAATACAAAAAAAAAAAATAAATAAACCCCGATAAAAGCCGAATTAAAACCAAATATTACCAGCTGTGTTTCCGATTAAAATACTTTTAAAATTATCCCTACCTAAAATCCTCCCTAGGTCAGGCCCGCTTGCTGAAAAAGCCATGTCTTGAGGGCGCGGCGGAAAGTAAGGAGATCCGGAATCATCCGGATCTCGGGGGGTAGTTCATTCCAGAGGG